>NC_064818.1:69902539-70040391 GCF_023721935.1 Panthera uncia | reverse complement strand
TAATACATGTATATTAAATATATATTTACTGAAATAACAGTTTTACTAATATATAAGTGACATAAGAAATTCATTCTCTTAAAGTATCAGAATTAGTGGCTTTAAGTTTATTCACAGAGTTTTACAATTATCACTGCTATCGATTCCAGAATGTTTTCATCACCTTCAAAAAATGCCCCATACTGATTAGCAGTCCTCCCCCATTCCCTATGCCCTCCAGTCTCTGGAAACCACTATTTTCTGTCCTTATGGATTTGCCTATTTGGATATTTCACATAAATGGAATCATACAAGGGCACCTGGGTAGCTCGGTAGGTTAAGCAGCTGACTCTTGATTTCAGCTCAGGTATGATCTCAGTGTGTGGGATCAAGCCCTGCATCGGGCTCCACAATGATGGTGCAGAACCTGCTTGGGATTCTTACCTTCTCTCTCTACCCCTCCCCTGTTCACTTTCTCTCTCTCAGAATAAATAAGTAAACATTAAAATAACAATAAATAAATGGAATTACACACTATGTGGCCTCCTGTGTCTCACTTCTTTCACTTAGGATAATGTTTTCAAGGTTCATCCATGTTATAGCATTTATTAATACTTCATTTTTTATTACCATCCATTGTATGGATGTACCACATTTTGTTTTTTCATTCCACAATTGAGAGACATTTGGGTTGTTTCCATTTTTTGGCTATTGCAAATAATGCTGTTATGAACATTTGTGAACAAGTTTTGTGTGGGAATATTTTAAAAATTCTCTTGAAGATATATATGTAGGAGTGAAATTGCTTGGTTACACAGTAATTCTATGTTTAACTTTTTCAGGCAAAACCAAACTATTTTCCAAAGATGTTTCACAATTTTACATTCCCACAAGCAATTTTTGGAGGTTTAATTGTTCCACATCTTCAGCGAAACTTGTCTGTCTTTTAGATTAAAGGTAAACTTGTGGGTATGAAATGTCTTACTGTGGTTTTGATTTGCAGTTTTCTAACCACTGAAGATGTTAAGCAACTTTTTAGATACTTATTAGCCATTTTTGTATATTCTTTGGGAACATATCAGTTCAAATCATTTGCCTATTTTCTGTACTTAAATTTATTTTTTTATTATTGAGTTGAATGAACTCTCTGTATTTTGAGTACACATCCCTGATTTATCAGATGTCTGTTTTGCAAATATTTTCTCCCATTCTGCAGGCTGTCTTTTTACTTTCTTCATGGTGTTTCTTGAAGCATGGAAGTTTTTCATTCATGAGATCCCATTTATGTACTTTTTTTCCTTTATTGTTGTGATTTTTGAGTGATCTATGAAAACACTGCCAAATCCAAGGTCATGAATATCTACCCCTATGTTGTCTTCTAAGAATTTTATAGTAAGCTAGTCATAAAAAGACAAACATCATATGATTTCACTCATATGTGGAATTTAAGAAACAAAACAGATGAACATAGGGGAAAGGAAGGAAAAATAAGGTGAAATAAGAGAGGGAGAAACCATAACATAAGAGACTCTTAAATACAGACAAAAAAATGGGGTTCCTGAAGGGGAGGTGGGGGAGGGGATAGGCTAAATGCGTGATGCGTATTAACGACGGTACTTGCTGGGATGAGCTGGGATGTAAGTGATCAATCACTGGGCTCTATTCCTGAAACCAATAACACTGTAGTTAACTAACTAGAATTTAAATAAATTAATTAAAAAAAAGTATTTTATAGTTTTGGTTTTTACATGTAAGTGTATGATCTATTTTGAGTTAATTTTTGTATATGGTATGGGGTAGAGTGTTCAACTTCATAATTTTGCATGCGTACTTCAAGTTATCCCAGCACCATTTGTTAAAAAGACTATTCATTCTTTCCTCCACGGAATTGTCTTGGCATCCTTGACAGAAACTGATCAGCCACAACTATTAAGCTTTGTTCTGGACTTTCAATTCTATTCCACTAATCTATATTTACATTTTTTTTGTGTGCCAGAACCACATTGTCTTTATTGCTGCAGCTTACAATACATTTTCAAATCAGTAAGTGTGAGTCTTCCAGCTTTGTTCTTTTGAAAAGTGGTTTTGCAGTTGTAGGTCTCTTGCATTTCCATATGAATTTTAGGGTCATCTTTTTAACATCTATAAGGAAGGCAGCTATGATTTGGATAGGAAATGTATGAAATCTACAGACCAATTGGGGAGTATTGCCATCTAGCAACAGTAAGTCTTCTAATTCATAAACATAAGGTGTCTTATCAGTGTATTAAGTTTTGCAATTATTTTGTTAAATTTGTTCCTAAGTATTTTATTCTATTCTATGCTTTTATAAGTGGAATTGCATTTAATTTGCTATAGATTATTCATTCCTAGTGTATAGATATACAATTGGTTTCTGTATACTGATTTTTTGTAACATTTTTTTTTTTTTGCTCAGCTTTCCTACTTTTTCAATTCTTAAAAAGAATTTGTACTTCATTGTTGAAAATTTTTATGATGGCTGCTTTAAAGTCCTTATTTGAAAATTCCAACATCTCATTCATCTATGTTGGCATCAGTTGGTTACCTTTTTTCATATACATTGTGCTTTGCCTGGTTCTTGATAAAAAGGGTGATTTTATTATTGCGTGCTGGACATTTGTTCTATTATGTTAAAAGACTCTGGATTCTATTAAACATCTTATGTTAGCAGACATTAACTCTGTTTAGTTTTAGTACTCAGATCTTACCATACTTTTGTAGGCTGTGGTTCTACTAGCAGTTTTTCAGGGCCTTAGCAAACTTATTTCGGTCTGTATGGAAAATTTGGTGCTTCTGGGGCTCCCAGGTAGCTAATAATTGTGTTACCTGAGGAGGTGGAAGGGATTTCCCAGGCCTGCCCTTAAGATGCCTCTGTTAGATAAGGACAAGGTGAGATCCCACTATTGGTGTCTCTAAGCTGCCTCCATGTCTTTGGCATGAGGGAGGAGAGTCTTAGACCCTAGAGGACAAAGAAGCTTCTAGGACTGGTCTCCTTGTTATGACTAAGTTCCTTCTGCTATTCGCCTGACCACACCAAATACATGTTTTAAATGTTATTGAAGCAGAAAATACAACAAAATCTAAAAGTCATAAGTATACAGTTCAATTGGTTTTTAAAAATTAGATATGTCTGTATAAATAGGATCCAGAATAAGAAATCCTGTTACTAGCAGCATTCTGGGAGGCCCTCTTATACCACTCCCAGTAAATACTACCCCTCACATGCATAGCTACTAACCTGACATATTGGTTAGTTTTGTATTTTTTAAACTTCAAGTAAACTGAATCAGATAGTATTTATTTTTTTTATTTCTGGTCTTTTATTTCCCCACTGGTAGCCACTATGCTTCTGAGATTCATCTACATTGTTACATGCAATTGTAGCAGGTCACAGAGTTTCTTTCCTGTGTGTGCCACCTAGGGTATAAACCATCATTGACTTTTAAAACATTCCAATTGCTGATGAGCATTTGAATATATCAACTTCTGGCTATTACTAACAATGCTATTATGAACATTCTTACATGTGTTTTTTGTGAACTGATACATGCATTCCTACTGGGTACCCAGGAATAAAATGGATCAGTCATAAGGTAAACATACGTATACGCTTAGTTTTAAGGGATATTGCCAAATGGTTATCTAAAGGGGTTCTATCAATTTACAGTCTTTATAGTATTGAATAAGAATTTCAATCGCTACACATCTTTGACAACACTTGAAATTGTCTCTTTTTCATTTTAGCACTTAGTACTGATGCAGTGTTATCTCATTGCAGCTTTATATTGCACTTCTCTGATGACTAATGAATTTTAAATTTTTACATATGCTTATTGGGTATTTGGATGTCCTCTTTTATGAAGTGTCTGTTCAAACCTTTATACTTTTTTTCTACTGGTTTGTCTATCTTCTTTTATTGGTTTGTAAAACTGGTCTTTATTAGTAGGAGTTATTTGCCAGATTTATGCATTGAAACTATTTATTCCCACTCTGTAGCTCTCTGAAACTAAGAGATTGCATCTACTTCTTAAATACTTGAGCACAATGTTTACTTGCATGTAGTAAAAATATACATATAACTTGAAATCTTTCATATTAAGCATTTCTTCTAACTTTTATTCAAATAGTTAAAGATGACAATTATCTAAAATACAATTTTATCAAATCTTTTGGCATATGTAGCTACATTAGGCTTAATGCATTACTAAATTACACGGATTTTTGACATCTTATTTGCTTCCTGTCCGGTGGTCAATTAAACTCATTGTTCCAGTATGAATTTTATCAGTCATAAAATATGTTACCTTTTACAAGAATCTAAGACTATCAAAATCCAAATATATGTATCACTATTCTTTCAACCATTCTGGAAACAGGTCAGTGGTTAATACATTTGATTGAATTCAAGTGCCATTATATACACTAATGAATTGCTACTGTGTAGCACGAAATGGAAAATTCATTTCATTGTAGTGACTTAGAAAATGGTAAGGATAATTTGCCAAAGATAATAAAAGTGCATAATAATCATGGTGTGTGTGTGTGTGTGTGTATATATATATATATATATATATATATATATATATATAATATATTTGAAGTGATTTAAAATGTTTTAATGGATAAAATTAATCAATTGACTTTTTTTCATAGCTACTAATTTTCAGATCCTGGTATTATTAATATTTTATTAGCAAGATATTACATATAACACTTAACTTTTCTCCCCTTCTTTTCTCTACTATAGTAATGATGACAGATTTGAGGATAATAAAAAATAAAGATAATAAATAAAAATTTATTTATAAGTTAAAAAATCTTTACTCACAGGTAATGCCAAATATGGACTTTGCCTCATGCCTACCATGGGAAATTTAAAAAGTCCCACTTTCTAAGGCATCACTAGTATCAAATTACTTCATAATATCCATGTTTGATTATTTCTAGAAAGTATAAAGGACTTGTTGCTAAAAGTGCTAATGAGTAAAAACAATTATTAACTCATGTTTGCAATATTTACAACTTTTAATATGCATATGTCACACACTCAAATAGGATAGCTTCAGGCACCAATGACAATGAATCATTATTAATTCTATTTGTCTTGGAAACAATTAGAAACAAATGCAAGTAGCCATGTGTTAGTATTACTGTCTGGACTTATTTTTGAATCAAAATCTGTGGCTAAAACATTTCAACTCATGCCTTTGAAATGACTCTAAACTCTTACACAAGAAAAGAATAAGCTTGTTTCCTTATAGTATAAATCTACACATCAAATTCAAACACACAGAAAGAAACTGTCACAGGTGAATCCCAGCAACCAAATCTACAAACCTGTAGTGATAAAAAATACTTACATTAGTATAGACAGAACCAAGACTCACACATCTTCTGTATTTCATGACAGAAGTGGTTTTCCCATTAGAGATATGTGCATTTTTGTAATGAATAATGGACAAGAAGACTATCTCTCAAAAATTTTAGCTTAGGATTTATATTTACATTATTGACTCAGGATTTTAAAGCTTGGTTTTATATTATTCATGCATTATGACAAAAAATTGTGTGCATATGTGATAATATCACTCTTCTCTACCTACTAGAATTTTCTAGTATGATAAATAACAAATAATGGAGTGTATCCCATCACCAGATGCATATTCTCTTTATATTAATGGTTGAGAACTCTAATGGTTTTGATACCAAAAAAACACAACTCAAAGTTGAGTAAAATAAGAGAGAGATGGTTTATGTCCTATGCCAAATAGATTCTTTAAAAATTATAAAACCCTTATGTAAGGAAAAAAATCATCATATTTCTGGTCTCTCTTTTTACTTTGAATATAATACATAAGGAGTTCTTATTTATAGACAACTTGCTTATTCACTGTAGATCATAAAAAAAATAAACAAGCATTCATCTTTTTCTTTCTTTCTTATCCTGGTTATAAAGATATTGTGCTTCTTCTGTAGTAACAGTGGATTCACACAATCCTACACTTCTGACCTCATAAGCCTGGTAGTATTATTTATTACTTCATATTTAGATAACTGGATGGTTACTTACCTATATGATCTCCTTACCTCCACCTACTCTCTAAAAGTCTCTTGCCCCGTGGGTTTATTTAACACTGTTAACTGGGAACAGTGAATTTTAGACAGATACAAGGCCACACAATTAAAGACCACATTTCCCATCATCTTCTGCAGCTAGTACTTTAAATTTTGAACAGAGTAATGAATGCAACTACCAATACATACTCTTTAAAAATTAATTTGAAAAACTTCTAACTTCTCATTTCTCATGGTCCACATGGGCTAGAATGAAAGATTGTGGCACCTGAGAGCCAGTTTTGGAATATAAATAAGGACAACACTCTAGATCACAGCACAGAATGAAAATGAACCTCAGTTCCTGGATGAGCTTGTGGAACACAGTTGCCCGACTGCCCTGAGCCACTCACCAGCCCTGGGATACCATGGTAGACATATACCCGTCTACCATATTGTTTATTTGAGGTCTCCGTTGCAGCACTTAGCCTTTAATCGAAAATAATATAAATAATCTCAATTATATAAATTATATGTGTATGCTATGAGAAATTAAGATGTGTTTAACTATAGTTTTGTGATATATTTGTATAATACATGATGCATACATTAATGAGACAAATAAAAATTTGTCACACAGTTAGTATGTGACTAAGTTAGTATCCGAACCCAAACAGGCAGTCTGGCTCCACATGACAGAGTCTTAAAATATTTGTAAAGATAAACATAGTAACCAATGGAATAGAAATGAGAGTCCAGAGATAAACCCATACATCTATGGCCAATTGATTTGGGGACCAGGACCATTCAATGAGGGGGAAAAAAATAGTATGTCTTTGAGAAATGGTACTAGAGAAACTTGACAAAAAATTTTAAAAAGGAAAAAAAATTAAAAAAGGAGTCAAATCCCTACTTCACACTATATACAAAAATTAACTCACAGTGGATCAATGACTTGAATATGAAAGCTAAGACCATAAAACTCTTAGAAGAAAACATAGGGGTAAAATTTTATCACCTTGGATTTGGCAATAAATTTTCAGATATGACACCCAAAGTACAAAGAACAAAAGGAAAAAAATACGCAAATTAGATTTCATCAAAATTTAACACTTTTATGCATCAAAGATGATTTGCATAAAGTGAAAAGTCAATATATGGGAGAAAATATTTGCAAATAATACATATACTAAGAGTCTAGTATCCTGAATATATTACAACAACAAAAAGACAAATTGCCAAAATGCTTATAAAAAGCATTTTTCATGATTAGGGATGCAAACCCAAATCACAATACCCACTTCATACCCACAAGGATAATTACAAAGTTAAAAAAGTGGGAAAAAAACAAATGGCAAAAATGTGAGAAAACTGGAAACTTTATACTTTGCTGATGAGGATATAAAATGGCTCATTTTGGACTACAGAAAACATGTTGGTGGTTCCTCAAAAAATTAAACATAAAATAAACTATATTAACCAGAAATTCTACTCCTAGGAATATACCCAAAATAATTGAAAACTGGTACTCAAACAAATAAATACACATACACTAATGTTCACAGAAGCACTCTTCACAATAGCCCAAAGGTAGAAAGAGTCCAAATATCCATTAATGGATGAACAATTTTTGGTATACACGCACCATGGAGTACTGACACACGCTACACTATGAATAAACTTTAAAATACTGTGCCAGATGCAAAAGGTCACCTGTATGGTCCCATTTATATGAAATATTGATAACAGGTAAATCTATAGAGACCTCTTAGATTGGTTGTTGCCAGGTATCCAGAAGCGGGAGAGGAGCGCGGGAGCAACGATGTAATTAATGGATACAGAATTTTATTTTGTGGTGATGAAAAAGTTTCGGAACTAGGGAAAGGTGATGATTGCACATCACTGTGAACGTTCTAACTGACAATGAACCGTTTACTTTAAAATGTTTAATTTTGTTTTCTGGATTTCACTTCATTCAAAAAATGCTTTACAAAATGGACTTGCTTATTTGCTTAATTATATTTCTATCATCAAACCATGAAATACGGAATTTACATGGGGGCAGGAAACATGTTAAACATAGGATTTGGAAATATTTATATGCCAAGGATTTTCAAGAGTGCCTAATCAAGAGGAAACCATATTTACTGATGATTTCTGATGAGGAAATGACTCTTTCACAGGTGCTGGATGATAGATTCCCTCTTATTCATATGTAAGACCAAAATAATGCCATAAATTAATTTAGAGAAAATATATTTATGTTATATCTATCTATAAATCAGTAATAAAGTATCTTTCTCTGTGACAAATTGCTTATTTTTCTTTCATATTGGACTTAATTTAGTTTGTGTACTATGAGAAACTGATTTGCAAATTTATTACTAATATCAAATACGAATAAGATGAAAAAAAGATGTATGAAGAACAAGTTAAAATAATTTAATTTGCTGCCTGTCTAAGGGAACATATTAAACACTATCCAAGGACTACTTAGAAAATCTATAGTTTTATCTCATTATTGTAACAGAACCAAAAATGCCAAACATAAACCAGAACATATTGAAACATTACAAAAACTAATTCATGAACAGATGCTTAAGCAATATAGAGACCAAAAATAAATTACTTGAGCCAAATTACTGTTAACTCTAAGTACGATAATTACCAGGACAGCTGATGTTTCAAATGAACCTATGCTGCGTTGGCCAATGGGCAATTTATAAAATATAATTATTGTTAACCATTTTTCCCCACTCTAAAACAACTGACACAGGAAAACAATTTGTCCCATAATTTATAGTTTATATATGTCATCGTGTTTAAGAATTTTCTTTAGTTACAATTAACATATTCTTAACAAAACTAGTGTGTCTGTGAGTGTGTGTGTGTGTGTGTGTGTGTGTGTGTGTGTGTAAATGATGATATATATCCAACCTATTTAAGAAGGGTTTATTACCATTGGGTATCTTGTTTCAACTCAGCGTGAGTCTCAGATGGCATGACCACATACCAACTAGTAGGAATTGTATATAATAAGCTATTTGCTCTGCAGGGTAGACTGGGGAAAATTCAGGAGATAAGACAGAAGGTGTGGGGATCAGTGGAGTAAGGATGCACAGTCAAGCATCATCTTTATACTAACACAGGGGCAAGTTTGGACTGCTTGAGAGGCTTTGATTTAGGGGCACTGAAGTTTCCTCAGGGGAAAGAAGAGACTGTTCATTGAGGTAGAAAATATGTACGGGTAAAGGGTCATCTATGTCTCCCTCAGCACTGTCCTTGATTAAATTGCTCTCAGAAACAAGAATGGAGTCCTGGGGACTCAGGGACACGGCAGTTATCCTCCAGGTTCAATTGTGGTACACAAACGGGAAAATACCACAAATTATAAAGTAAATGAAGAATGATATAATATTAACCCAATAAGCGAAACTTTCTTAGTTACACATTGCATACATGATTACTTCAAGTAGACCCCAATTCCAACATCAGAATGTGCTACTTCCTTTAGATAATGTTACATTTTTGTAAGACTGAATTTTCAGCGGCTGCTACGATAAAAAGCAAGAAATCAATGAAATCACTACATGAAAATCATGGTATCACATAAAAATCAATACAGAGCAGTGAATGTGTGTAGCACAATCTGATTCCAAGATTTGAGAAGCTGTGCGGTGTCCAGCAGCCACATACATTTGAGTCGTAAGTGACAAAAGTTATAGAAGAATGAAATAAAAGATGATTTTTTCTTTTAATTTGTGTGCATTTTTAAAGCAACTAGTAAGTCATTAGGTTACAAATGCTTGTTGAACTGTTTGAATCTAACCGTTTAAAATAAAACTGCTAGGTAACTTCTTTGGGCCTAACTGTGGAAAAGGGACTGATACTGTAAAGGTACTAGAACACAAAAAGTTATGGAGCTTTATGTTTGGAAAATGTAGCTCTCCTGAAAGTTTCCTAAAACAAAGAAACAAAAAAAACTACTTGACAATGAAACCCAGTCCATGAAGAGGGAAATCAAAAGAGTCAGCTGTGGTGAAAAGATTGGTAGTGTGCATCATATCCTAGGAATTCACAGAACAGAGAGTGAATTCAACCCTAGGAATTCATATTCAACCCTAGGAATTCACAGAACAGAAAGTGAATCTTACAAATTAGGACAATCTAAGAAATAGATAATTAACAAAATTGGGAGGGTGGGGAAGGGGAGACATAGAGTGCAGATGAAAGCACTAATATTCTTTTTTATCAAAACATGTAATCAAAATATTCTCTAAAGCTAAAAACATGCAGTTTAAAAATCCATTTGCATCTAAATTCTCAGCATTTTTCATGACTTCTATTTTAATCCTAGAGGAATATTTTAGGTATTAATACCTCTTATGGAAATAACTTTTTTTTTATACTCAAGAATTATTTTGGTTTCACTTTAGTTTCCATTTCTTCTACTGAATTAAAGTCAAATGAAATAAAATTATTTTCATAAATGTGGCACCTATATTTACCATCTTTCTTCTTGCCTGTTGTCCTTCCTTCCTTTCACCCTCATTTTTCTACATATAGAAAATTGCCTGGAAAGTTACTTCCACAATGTTGTGGATGATGACTTCTAGACAGAGATATTTGGATTATTTTTTCTGTCACTCTTACACTTTTTAAAAAATATTTTCAATAAGTATGTATAATTTTTTTAGCAATAATAATGATTTCTCTTAATCAAAAAAAGGGAACAAACAAAGTAAATATGTCAAGATATTAATCTCACTTCATTCTGGGTGGTGGGAATATGAATGATTATTTGCTTCTTTGTAATTTATTATATATATTTTTTAATGGCCAAAACAAAAAATTCAGGCAATTCCAAATTTCTATCAGCTCAAGAAATTTGTATTGACAATTCCCCTATTTTCAAATTCATCTACACAACTTCTAGCTAAATTCCCATCATCAGTATACGTGGCTATGGAAGGCATTTGGCTTGAAGAACAAAAATGTACTTTTTCAAATATATTAATATTTTTCTCATTAAATGCAATGTCCACTAAAACTAAAATATCACATAGACCAATCTTACGAGTCCCATGATCTTACTAAATTTCTGCCATTTACATTTATGCTGTGATGAGGAAAACAACTATTTTCAATTGCTGCCCAGGCATTTTACAGTCTAATATCCCTGCTCACACCCGGAGTCTGGACACTCAGACAACGATCTAAGCTTAGAATTCATTCCCACCCCAAGTTCCCACTTTGCTTTTTCCAGGGCACCTTTTAAAATAACCACTCATAACCGAGCCCATGGAAAGTTAGTAACCTCCACCCCAACCACCCTATAAATAATAGGTACTTGCCACCCTATTCTGTGTCTCCTCATCGATTGTGACCAGGGAAGGAAGACTATCCCTCCCTGGGCTCACCGTGGCCCACTCACCCCTTACCCCACCCCCCCTCTTTCTGGGATCTATAGTAACAAATCTTGTGCCTTTACTTCCTTTGTGTGGATGTAACTGAAACTGTGCCTTCAGATAAAAATGACTGTGGGATTTTTCACGCCCCCAAAGTAGAAGTTCAGATGCTGGGGAACCACCTCCCAACCGGCTTATGCCTCCACATTTCGGCAGGTAACAATCTGCATATTCTTTTTTTTTTTTTTTTTTTAATTTTTTTTTTCAACGTTTTTTATTTATTTTTGGGACAGAGAGACACAGAGCATGAACGGGGGAGGGGCAGAGAGAGAGGGAGACACAGAATCGGAAACAGGCTCCAGGCTCCGAGCCGTCAGCCCAGAGCCCGACGCGGGGCTCGAACTCACGGACCGCGAGATCGTGACCTGGCTGAAGTCGGACGCTTAACCGACTGCGCCACCCAGGCGCCCCAACAATCTGCATATTCTTAACTTAATACATCAGCTCTACTTGCTCAATACGTCTGTTTACTGTCATAATTGAATTTATTTTTTATTTTCTGTTTCTTTCTCCTTTTTAGTCTCATTTGAATTAATAAATTCCTCTCCCTCCCCCCACCCTACAATTTCATTTTTCTCTACTGGTTTAGAAAAAAATGAATTTTATTATTTTATTGGTTAAGCTAGATATTTTGACATGTGCGTTTAAGTTTAATGTAATGGATTTATTTTTTGCCTTGTGAACTTTGTAAGGCCTCAGAATTCTTCAATATGGGTCAACCTCCCTCCTTGCAAATATATTATTGTTGTCGAGTATTTTAGCTATACTTCTTAAAAAGTATTTTTTTTAGTTTTAGATGTTTAAGTAATTAATTTAAATTTATATATATTAAAATATTTTTTAATTTTTCATTTTAAATTTGAGTTTTAAAACAGGTACATATTCTATGAATTTTAATACATGTATAATACATGTATCGATGTACATACATGTACATCGATACATGTATAGATAGTTTTAACACAATCAGAATATAGAACATTCTATTCCCTGAAAAACTCCCTGTGCTGCCCCTTTGGGTTCATAGTCTCCCTGACACTTCCCTCAATATTGATGTGTTCTCCATTACTATAATTTTTTTAACTCATAATAAATGCTTTTGTCACATGTATGTCATTTTCTCCCTTTGAATTATATTTCACTGTGTGGATTTACCAGTTTGTTGATCCATTATCCACTGATTAGTTGAAAGAAACTTGTGTTGTTTCTCATACAGGTAGATTGTGAATAGAGGTCCCATAAACATGCCTTGCATAGGTTTTTGTATAAATATGTTTTCAGTTCTTTAGAGTAAATGCCTAGAAGATTACTAGATCATATGGTAAGTGTATGCTTTGTATAGTTAGCAATTCTTCAGATATACCCACATACTACATTTTTATGCATATCAGACCTTCTCCCTTCTATCTTTTATTTTCCCTCAAGTTTACAGCCTTTAGAATTTCAAATGGTGAATAATCTGTTGGTGTCAAACTCTCTCAGACTTTAAATATGTCTACTTCTCTTTCATTTTAGAAAGATATTTCCACTGGGTAAAGAGTTTTAATTTTAAATTAATTTATTTATCAGTTCTACAAGTTCTTTTTGCTTATATTTCACATCTGCTATGTTACTTTTTATAGTTTTCTGTTATTTCCAGATTTTTTCAAACTCCTTTCCATTTCTTTCAATATAGTAAGCATGGCTATCTTGTAGTATATATCCAATCAGTATTTTAAATCTTCAGTTCTGTTCTACTTATCTACCATTTCTTGTGGTTCTTCCTGATGATATTTTACTTACTATGTGTTTGGTAATTTTTGGTTGTGTGCTGTTTATTTGCCTTTAAACAAAAATGTTGGGAAATCCTTTGAAGTTGGATGAGATATGATCCTTCATAGATTTCCTTATTCTCCTGCCAGAAGGTAGTTTTAACTAAACTCAGGGTTCAAAATATTTTGGGATCATGCAGGTAATCAAGGGATAGTTTATGGTCACAAAATGGCAGTGTTGCAGACTGACTTCCAATTCACACTTACCATGAATGTGCCTCTCTTTGAAGTCCCACTGTAATATGGTGACCATTTTCTATCAGAGTCCCAGTCCTGGGTGGGGCTTTTCTTTGTTCTCCCTTATACTCTGAGGTCAACAAACTAAAAGTCAAGTTCACATTTACGGACAAAGGTCAACAAGGCAAACTTCTGCAGTACTCCTCTTACTTCTCAATTCTCCCTTTCCCTAGATTTTTGGCTTCTCATTACTATCTATTTGTCAACTTGACTCATTGATGCTTTCAGGAAATTAAAAAAAATTTTTTGAGTGTTTTAGAATCCAGTAAAAAGGCTGATCTTAGTAAACTCTCCTTTCAACAGAAGTACCCATGTTACAGGTCCTAATTTTTTAGATAAAATATCCTAAATTATAAAATATGATTCAAATAATATTAATCAAACTAATATCAATAAAAACTCTTTATGTCTATATGTATTAGATGATAACTGATGGTATTTTAATACTTCACACTATTTAGCTATTTATTTTTGTAAATGTTTATTTTTGAGAGAGAGAGGAGGAGGGAGAGAGAGCACGAGCAGGGAGGGGCAGAGAGAAAGCGAGAGAGAGAGAGAATCCCAAGCAGACTCTGCATTGTCAGCACAGAGCCCCACATGGAGCTTGATCCCATGAGATCATGACCTGAGCTGAAATCAAGAGTCAGATGTTTAACAGATGGAGACACCCAGGTGCCCCACTACTTAGCTATTTAAATTGTGCTTTTTGAAATCAATTAAAGGGATGGTATAAATATGATACTTTTTGCCTAATTACAAAAATATTTACAGTAGAGAGATGCCTTGGTGGCTCAGTTGGTTAAGCATCCAGCTTTGGCTCAGGTCTCATGATCTCACGGTTCATGAGTTCAAACCCCACGTTGGGCTCTGTTCTGACAGCACAGAGCCTGGAGACTGCTTTGGATTCTGTGTCTCCCTCTCTCTCTTTGCCCCACTCCCATTTGTACTGTCTCTCTTGCTCAATAAACATCAAAAAAAATTTTTAAGACTTTTAAAAATATTTACAGTAGAATACAGAGAATCACTTGAGAGACAATAGACTAAAATCCTTCATGAGTAGACTTAACTTAGTAAGACATAAGCTAAATCTATTGAACTATACAGTCCTAAAAGTAATCATCTATCAATTTATGCTTTCTAATATGTCTTCTTCTGTTTAGCTGTAAATGCTTTATTTTGATGATATCTAACAAATAATATATGAATAGAATCTAATCAACTTGATATATATATCAAGTAAAAATTTCTCTCCCAATGTAATGCACATATTTATAAACCCAAAAATGCTACCTATAATTAGAAATAAAATTATTTTTCCAATGTTCTTATTATTTTCTTTATGTTACTCATATTAATCTGCTTATTTAACAACTCAATCTCATGGACAATTAAACAATACTCACAGAGGTATACAAATGTCCAATCCAATCAGTTCCACCTTATTAAGCTCTTTTTCATTATTTCATTGTATCATGAAGTAATTAATAAAAAAAAGTCCTTTGAAAACTACTAGGTTGTTGGAGAGGATTTACTTTTTGATATATTATCTACATATTTGAAAATTTTTAAACGAAGGCAAATTATTATATTTGTTATTATCTTTTCATGGTAATCTCATTAACTCAAAATTTTGTAGTAGAAAGTTTTCATTCTTTCATTTTGAATACTACTTAAGTATATAATCAAAATTGATGATGTTTAGTTGAACTTTGTTAAAAATAGAATTAACCTTGAATTCCATAATTTTGGCATGCCATTCTCTTTAATAATATTTGCTAATAAAATAACTTATTAGATAAGACAACAATTGTTCTAAGAACTTTACCTGTAGCAATTTATTGTTCACAAGAACCCCATGATGTAGGTACTTTTATTTTCTTTAATTCACAGATGAGAAAACTGAGGCACAGGGAAGTTTAATAACATGACTATTATACCCTCCACCTCTGTTCAGTGTAACAAACGTTTGACTATCATATTGACCCCGTTGTGACTTATATTGAGGGTGCCAAAATTTGAGATTCAATCCCTTGCTTTTCTCCAACCCACCCCACTTTGCTCATTTCCCTCTTTTTATGCATTGTGCCAAAAAATGATGAGGATAAACAAAACATTCACTCTCGTGCTTAGTAGGTACAATAAAATACATCTGTGTATACTTCTAAACACAGGAAATAATCTCTCTTTTAAAATGTGAGTTCCTAAAGGACTGACACAATTTATTTTTTAGGATTGACACAATTTTGATGCTGATTATAAAACAGTGATTCACAATACAAAGATTGATTCAGTTATTTTTTAACTGTCAATTACATTCTTAACTTATAATTATAGCTATATTATGTCAACTCAGAAGTTGGGGTAAGATTACCTGTGGATGCAACTTCTGACAGGTCAGAGAAGAGTTTCTTTGGGTTTAACTGTGGTCTGAAACAGCACTCTCTGTAAGACACGTTCTGGCCATTCTACTGGCAGATACACTGTTCCCCACATCATATCAACAGGGTGCAAGGAAATTAAGGAAGCAGTGATGCTTGTGGAGAAGACCACCTAATTTTGATAGAGTGAGGCCTTTATAGCCTTATTAAAAGCATATACCTTTTTAAAATAACTCAGAATTTACACCAAACATAATACATATAAATTGTTATTCCCTTTTAATATCATTAAAATAACATTAATTTAATTTGTATATTTGAATATATCTAATCACAATTTGAGATTTCTATATCAAAAGAACAAAGCTGGAGGTATCATAATCCCAGATTTTAAGGTATCCTACAAAGCTGCAGTAATCAAAACAATATGGTACTGGCACAAAAACAGACACACAGATCAATGGAACAGAATACAGAGCCCAGAATAAACCCACAATTTTATGGTCAATTAATCTTTCACAAAGCAGGAAAGAATATCAATGAGAAAAAAGATCGTTTTTTTCAGCAAATGGTGTTGCAAAAGAATGAAACTGGACCACTTTCTTACGCCATACACAAAAATAAATTCAAAATTGATGAAAAACCTAAATGTGAGATCTGAAACCATAAAAATTCTAGAAGATAACAAAAGCAGTAATTTCTCTGACATCAGCTATGTCTCCTGAGGCAAGGGAAACAAAAATAAACATGAACTATTGAGACTACATCAAAATAAAAAGCTTCTGCACAGTGAAGTAAATAATCAACAAAATTAAAGGCATCCTACTGCAAAGGAAAAGATATTTGCAAATGACATGTCCAATAAAATATCCCACATATATAAAGAACGGCTACAACACCCAAAAAGCAAACAATACAATTTAAAAAATGGGCAGAAGACATGAACAAATATTTCTCCAAAGAAGACATACAGATGGCCGACAGACATATGAAAAATGTTCAACATCGCTCATCAAGGAAATGCAAATCAAAACTACAATGAGATATCACCTCACACCTGTCATAATAGCTAAAATCAAAAAACACAAGAAACAAGTGTTGACAAGGATGTAGAGAGGAAGGAAACCTTGTACACTGTTGCTGGGGATGCAAACTGGTGCAGCCACTGTTGAAAACAGTATGGAGGTTCCTCAAAAAGTTAAAAATAGAATTACCATATGATCTGGTAATTCCAATACTGAGTTTTTATCCAAAGAGTATAAATTCAAAAAGATATATGCAACCCTATGTTTATTGCAGCATTATTTATAATAGCCAAAATATGGAAGCAGCCCATGTGTTCAATGATAGATGAATGGATAAAAAAAGATATGGTATAGATAGATAGATAGATAGATAGATAGATATACACAATGGAATATTATTCACTCATAAAAAACATGAAACCTTCCCATTACCAACAATATGGATGGACCTAGAGGATATTATGCTAAATGAAATAAGTCACTCAGAGAAAGACAAATACTACATGATTTCACTCATATGTGGAATTTAAGAGACCAAAGAAACAAACAAAGAAGAAAAGAAACAAACAGAAAAACAGACTCTTAAATATAAAGAACAAACTATTGGTTACCAGAAGGGTAAGGTTAGGGATGGTCAAAATAGGTGAAGGGGATTTACACTTACAGTGATGAGAACTGAATAATGTTTAAAATTGTTGAACCACTATACTTTGCCCCTGAAACTAATATAACTAATTATTTATACTGGAATTAAAAAAACAAATGGATATATAGATATACATAGGTATATATAAATATATAGATACATATATCTGCTAGCCATAAATTATGTTATATTAATAATATAAGTACTTATATGCACTTATACATAATCAGTAAACTCAGGTTATACATTAAAAATTTAAAAATAATACCTAGTAACAATTACCATTTTATGCACAGTGTATCAAACAAAAAGTTGAAGCAATTTTTCAATCTTATTTACTGAGCTTTTAAACTGCTGAGGAACCATTACTGCCAATCAAAAGTTCAAATCATATTCTTTTGAAAGTGAAAGCTGAGAAAAACTAACATGTATAGATTTAACCTGTAGGCATTCTTGCTGAACCTAATTCTTTGAAGAACTTAGGTTTCCACAATAGCAAAATAACTTCAAACTTCCCACAATGGACAGTAGTATATATTTTTGATATAACAACAGTAACAGTAGTATATATTTTTGATATAATATGTATTTGTACTTTATAGACCTTTAATAATAAAGTATTTAGTTACTGCCCATACATCATAATTAAAATGGCTGAAAATTTGAATGCATGCTTTTAGCAATAACTGTGAATCCACTGTCACATATTTGGGCTACTACAGTCTATGTTTATAATAAACTTTTGTCCAAAAGTATCTGCATGAGTACAGAATGTTCATGATCCTTGTTATTTGACTTAAAGAGAGCTTTCAAAATGAAAACTTTGACACAGAATTTCACAGTGCAGATCTGCTTTTCAAATTGCCTCTGGGAACTACTTCTACTGATCTTAAGGACTTGTGAACAGCAGAGTTCAGATTCTGAATTATATGTTTTACTCTCAAAATCATCATTGCAGAAGGGTAGTTACAAGTAATGGAAATTGACTGATGCATTTAACATTGCTAATAATACAAAATTTAAGATTTACAAGGCCCGCTTTGATAAATACCATTGGAAAGTGTAAATTTCAATGTAAACTGAGTCTTCAAAAAGTCTAAAAATGCGATGGGGAAAAATTAAAGACCATTTATGACATACAGGTAGACTGTAATTGGAAAGACAGCTGATGTTAAACCAACAGCATATACTGGTTCCCATTAAACCAGTAAAATGAAACTATTCCAGGCAAACATTTGTAATCAACAAGTAATCTACTCAGTGAAATGAGACCAACTACAGTAAATGAAAATCTATAAACAATGGCATCTCTTATCTGAGCAAATGTTTCCCTTGGAAAATGGTTCTATGGATATATGAAGATGGAATAGGGTTGGCAAAGAGTCCCTGACGTTTTTTGAGTAAAGAAATGACATTGAAAAAGTGGTGATTAAGAAAGATTAAACCAGAAGCAGTGAATATTTAATTGCAGAGGTGGTAACTTTGTAATTCTATAAAAGCACATTGTAATATTTGTACCAGTGCTATATGATCTTCAGATTGTCAATACATATAAACAAATAAGAATGGAATGGAGGGAAGGATACTAAAATTGGAGTCAAAAGCTTAACTTTAAGTTTAATCTGTATGAATTTAGTATTAACTGAACTCAATCTGTAATATGGGGGTAATATTTTCTGAAGTATCTACCACATAGAACTGCTATCAGGATGAAAATAAATGTTGCCTGTGAAGAAAAGATGAAAACTTTAAAGAATTATATGAATAAGGGAGGATTACTGAATAAACAGAATGAACATGTGGCTGTCATATAACAATTATTGTATAACATAACTTTTATATTTCTTTTTTTTTTAATTTTTTTTTTAACATTTATTTATTTTTGAGACAGAGAGAGACAGAGCACGAATGGGGGAGGGTCACAGAGAGAGGGAGACACAGAATCTGAAACAGGCTCCAGGCTCTGAGCTGTCAGCACAGAGCCTGATGCGGGGCTCAAACCCACGGACCGTGAGATCATGACCTGAGCCGAAGTCGGACGCTTAACCGACCGAGCCACCCAGGCGCCCTGATAACTTTTATATTTCTTAAAACCACCAACAGGAGAGAATTTCAACAGAGAAATCTAGAATTTTACCAATTCTGCCTCCAGTTGTATCTTCATAGATAGCAACAAAAACAAAAAATGACAATGCTACTTACTTATTTTAAAAGATAAATTGAGAAGTCATAGTTGATTATGTAAAATAAAATTAAAGGTTAAAAATGACAAGTCCTTCTTTAAGTTGTAACATACATTTGCCTCAAAATTTTGAAAGTACCTAATAAACATCAGGAAATAGGCCAAAATGGAAAATACATTGATTAATAAACAAATTGTTACAAAATACAGTTGAATCTCATTATTTTGACCTTGAGTAAGAAGGCACCGGGAAATATCATTACTGCATTAATATATTTAGCACTGCAGGAAGACAATGTCCCTCACACTTTGTCATGCACCACTGAACTGTAACAATGCTGACAGTTAGAGAGCCTGTCTCCAAACATTATGACACCATCTTAGTGACAGATAAAGAAGAAAGCTGAATACTGTCATTGTTTCATATTTACTACCACAGGCATAGCTAGAAAATATAAAAATAAGTTAATTTAAGGTATTTGGATAAAATCTTTAATTCTGGCACTTTAGGGAAAAAGGAGTGGATGCATTTGTTTAGTCTTTTACCATCAGCAATTTACCTTCAGGTCTTCTGTATTAATACTATCTATAGGCACATCTATTTGAAAAATAGTGTTCAGTAGCCTTGCTCTATTACAAAGCAATTCATGACAAAGGCCTTTTGCAACGGCAATAATATTTGCATAATAATTGCAAGCACAGAGGAAAAAAAAAAAAGCTTGAAATGCTACAACCATATTCCAGGAGTTTTCTTTTTCATAAATTAAATTTTCCCAAAAGCACTTCAAAAAGTCAATATTTTATTTCTGAAATTTGTTACTTAAACATTCATTTTTAATGGAATGTAACAGACTCTTGTTGTACCTTGAAAATGAAAAGTAGATAAGAACACTTCTTAATGAATTTTTTTGATTGAATATATTGAACAGGAAGGGATATGTTTTCAGTGTAGCACTAAATTAAGCATGCAGTTCCCATTAACGGTTTGGCAGCTGTGCATTTAATTCTACGAGTACCATGCTGAAAATGTACATTCCTAGAATCAAATATGCAAAGCCTAATCTGTATAACTGCTATCTGAACTTTTGCCTCTCAATTAAAGGGTCTGTGAAAAAAAATATTTCTGAAAAACACAACATCATACATTTGCAAAACGACAATCAAAATCATCTCTAATACATTTCAATTTATTCCAGAACACTCAATGTTCAGAGAATGGATCTTGGACTTCAACACATGGGGATAAGATAAACTCAGATAAAAATATCGTCAGTTAACTTCTTTTACACTTTTTTGTTCAAGCCATTATGTATTTAAATTTCTTGCTAGTGTAGTAGAGATCATAACACTCAAATTTTTATTTAGGAAAGTTGAGTTATATAATAACTCATTCTGTAGGGATTAAGACAAAAATAACTTAGAAATAGCTACCACAATATAAAAGGACTGAATATTTTGATGAACGAGATCCACTGATATTTTGCCTGTGTATTTTGTACATTCGTGTGAGTATACATATTAAAATACATAATATATATTAAAAGGTACCTTTAAAAATGTTTTTAAGTTTATTTTGAAAGAGACAGAGAGAGTGGGAGCAGAGAGGGGCAGAGAGAGAGGGAGAATGCTAATCGGGATCTGTGCCCTGTCAGCACAGAGCCCAACATGGGGCCCAAGCTCACGACATGACCTGAGCCTAAATCAAGAGGCAGATTAACCAACTAAGACACCCAGACACCCCAAAAGGTACATTTTTTTAAAAAATTTATATATTTATTTTGAGAGAGAGAGAGAGAAAAAATGTGAGCAGGGGAAGGGCAATAGAGAGAGGGAGAGAGAGAATTCCAAGCAGGCTCTACCCTATCAGCGCAGAGCCCTGAGGCGAGCTTGACCCTATGAACTGTGAGGTCATGACCTGAGCTGAAATCAAGAGTCCGAGGCTTAAATGCCTGACACACCCAGGCACCTCTGTGTTAAAAGATATCTTAAAATATCTTTTAAGTCTGGGTGGCTCAGGCTCTTAAGCCTCCCACTCTTGACTTTGGCTCAGGTCATGACCTCATGGTTTGTTGGAGCCTCGTGTCAGGCTCCACAGTGTTAGCATGGAGCCTGCTTGGGATTCTCTCTCTCCCTCTCTCTGCCCTTCCCCTGCTTGCACTCTCTCTTCTCTCTCAAAACAGACATTAAAAAAAAAAAAATCTCTTAATTATTCACTGCTCTACCATTAAAGTTCTTTGAAATGTAAAGCTAAATGTTTTTAATCTATATAAAGGTGCATCATTAAATTATTCTCTTTCTAACTGTAGTTACACAGTGGTGTTCCTATTATTAGTAGTTATATTTGTACATCCCTGTAGAGATAGGCCTAATCCATCATCAAGACCTAGCACATTATTTATAAGTAAGTAAGGCAAATTACTACCATCAAATGGAGATGGAAACCAACAAGCCAGTTTATTTCCAGGGATCAGGCTATGCTTCCTGGTGAATAAAACATGATAGCAATATTCGACCTAGACAATATCTGTGAGCCAAGACAGTATAAAGAGATAATAACTGTAGTAAACATTTAAATTGATACATGACTATAAAGTTGCATAAAATGGTACTAAATATACATATTTGGTGAATAGTTGTCATGAATACTTAGCCATCCCCTAACATGGAGCCCATATTACATGGAAAATGTTAATTTTTTACAACGTAATATATTAAAATAGCTCAAAATTTTACATTTCTTCATTACATAGACTCTTTGTACACACAGCTCACAATTTAGGAGAAGTATCTTTGAATCATTTAGAAATCAAATGGAAATACAATAATTTTTTAAATAAATTAATTAATTAAGATTTCCACGTCTGGATTTAATAGAAAACAGATTTATGCTCCTGCCAAAAACAATTTGGAAAATGAATAGAATGTATGGAAGAATTGCTTCTGCATATTGGAAAATAGGCACAATAGCACTATTATTCCTGGAAAAAAGAGAAGCAAAAAAATACGCCAACATTTGCCGGGTTTTCTGTCTGCCAGCTTCTCTAATCTATGAAGCAGAAAAGATATCCTAAGTGAGAGCTGACCTAGGAGCAAACGCTCCAAGTTCTGAGTGGGACTCCATATATACGACACATAAAAATGGCTCCAAATGTCTCTTTCCATTCCCCCTGAACACCAGAAGGGCCAGGGCCAGGAGTGAACTAGGATATTCTGAAGAGTGAAATGGGCACAATTCACCTCTAGTTAATTTGTCATTTTGGATTAAGTCTATGTTCCCATTCTTACCATTTTTTAATACAAGGTGGAAATCTGAATTTTTCTGTAAAGTTTAATTTTTAAAACACTATTTAGGCCAACAAAAAGTGTTAGCAGGCTTATTATATGTACACACATCTAGGCTGCAAGTTCAGTTACATGAGTACATTTCATCCTAATACAGAAATCGGAACATAATATTGATGAGGATATCTTTGTTTGGAGAACTTGCACTTGTGATGAGCGCCAGGTGTGTAAGTTAAGTGTTGAATCCCTAAGCTGTACACCTGGAATTAATACTACACTGTCTGTTAACTACTGGAATTTAAAATAAAACTTCAAAAAAAGAACATGCATAAATAACATGTTTTAGATCATGTTTTCAAAATATTTTTAATATTTTATAACAAAATTTAAACATGGTTAAACCACATTTGTATTTAATTACTATTCTAATTCACATGATAGTTGAGTATATTTTTTAGTAAAACTAAAATACCTTTTCTGAAATTTTGTTATAAAAAGGACAGATAGGTATAAAGATAAAAATCACTCTACATTGCATTCACTTCACCTTATTTTTAAGCCATTCAAAGAAGTAAGAATTCTTATAACTATGGCTATATTAGTATTTAACTAGTTTTGAAATCCATGTTTGAATATTATTTGTGTTCTAGGACTTCTGTGATTCACTAGCTTAATTTTCTAGCAAACACAGAAGAAAACCAGGATCTTATTTTAAAATAATATAATGATCAGGGCGCCTGGGTGGCTCAGTCGGTTAAGTGTCCGACTTCGGCTCAGGTCATGATCTCACAGTTCGTGGGTTCAAGCCCCGCGTCGGGCTCTGTGCTGACAGCTCAGAGCCTGGAGCCTGTTTCAGATTCTGTGTCTCCCTCTCTCTCTGCCCCTTCCCTGCTCACGCTTTGTCTCTGTCTCAAAAATAAATAAACATTAAAATTAAAAAAAAAAATAATTTAATGATCCTTTAGTAAAATATTTTGATTATATTTACCCCCCAAAATAGACCATTAACTTATTTTCAAAGTAAGATTACATTTGCCTTTGTGTTTGCTGGAAAATTCTTCCTCAATAGAAAAGATGAAATTCTTATTTTCCTTATTTTACCAAAATGACTTAAGGCTCTCAGTTAAGCTAGTGAATCACAGAAGCCCTAAAACATATTATATAAATATATTAACATATTAACCAAATATTTCAATGCTAAATCAACTTAATTACACAGTTTAATTTAAAGAGATCATTTATACAGATAATTTAAGCTAAATTAAACTGATTTAGGGTTGAACAGGATATGGTTGTTTTTATAAAATTTTGCTATTGTTGTTCATATTTATTGTCAACTAAATAGACAAATAAATAAATGTAAACATTATATATCAGTTATGGTGTATAATAAATTTAATTTGATTTTAAGATACCAACAGTGTGATCCTATAGACAAAGAATGATTGATCTGAGATATAGTATTTCAAATATTAAACTTTATTTTTTTATTTTTTTAAAATTTTTTTAACATTTATTTATTTTTGAGACAGAGAGAGAGCATGAACAGGGGAGGGTCAGAGAAAGAGGGAGACACAGAATCTGAAACAGGCTCCAGGCTCTGAGCTGCCAGCACAGAGCCCGACACAGGGCTCGAACCCACGGACCGTGAGATCATGACCTGAGCCGAAGTCGGACGCTTAACCGACTGAGCCACCCAGGCGCCCCTCAAATATTAAACTTTAGAAATAATATTTTAAACTGATATTAAAAATAAATGGGTTAATAATAATAACTAATAATTTCATACTACCTTAAAGCTTGGCAAAGTAATTTTTCACATACAATCTTGTTTCTCATGTTAAATGTCAATTCATCTGACATTCACAGGTCTACAGGACTGTCTTAGCTTTAGCTTTTACCCAATTCCAACCAAACCACTCTGCAAAAACATCTTCAATGTAAGTCAAGTAAATCTGCCCACTCACTGAACATGATTACTGTTTCTACTCCTTTATATTACCCCATTTTCTCTACTATAAAATGTTCCATGAAATTACTAAGACATAAAAAAGCATAAAGACCTTCCTTTCCACTAATTATTCATTTTATTTATCTGTGAATGTCACTGTGTTTATAAGCATGAGTTGAAAAGAGTATGTGGATATATATTTATGATAACCTATGCCTTTTGACTCCAATAAGAATAATGAGGCAATTCATGTGTGACTCATTTCCAAATACAAACACAATATAAACTATTATCACTGTTACTAATAGCACTTATTACAACTCATAACTGTTTTCTAGTTATAAGATCACAGAGAGAAAAAAATGAAGGATGACTTAAAGACAGTGTTACCTTTAGAATTGTGTTGCAGTATTTATGATTGGTGATTGTCACATATTAGTGAAATTCTCAGCCCATTCAAGTAGGTTCACAAAAAATATACTGACATTTTGATTTCAAATTCTAATTATCAATCATTAATGTTCCATTATAATTAATTATAATCTTTCAACTTGAGGGCAAATTGTAACATTTCAATTGAAGAATAAATCAACTCATAAAATGCTGAGTCATAAAAAATCTGAACAGCTATATTGCTATTTTCATGTCTAAAAAGAATGAAATGAATAAAATGTTATCATGATGGCTGAATCTTAAAGGAAAAATAGCTTTACCTACTTAATAAAATGAGTAGGAGTGTAATATATAAATGCTCATGGCAAAAAAAACCTGTTTACTTCTTTTTGCATAAAATTGAGCTCTTAACTACTGCTTTAACAATTTTCATAACATATTAACCAAATAACAACTTAAATTCAAAAATGAATAAAATACTGGATGAAAGACAGTATAGCAGTTTTTAATAGCTATTTTGATTAGAAATGTAATACTACATATCACATGGAGTTCTAAATTCAAAGTAAAAACATTTCATTTATACTCGATGTTTTCCAGTTATAAATGATTATTTTATAGATGATGTCAGTGTCTCATAATGACCCCTTTTAAACTTAAGAAAGAAAGAAAGAAAGAAAGAAGAAAGAAAAACGGGAGAAAAATTCAACACCCAGAGTAACCATAGATGATTTCAGTGAAAAAATCAGAATAGTCACTGTTTTGCAGCAGATTGTGACTGAGAGGGAGCTCTACCTTCTCAGTCTGAGGGGACGTTCCATGGCACTTCTTTGCCCTTCATAAATGTAGATGGAAGTGCTTACACAGGAGTGTTCATTCTGTGAACAAGCTATATGCTTCCTATTTGCTTACTGTTCTGTATGCAAACTGTACCTCAACAGAAAGATGCATAAAGAACTAATAAAGAAAGATTTAAAAAGAAAAATCAAAGGAAGAATTGCTAAGCACCCGTTACTAGAGAACTGAAAAGGGGAGATGACTGAAGGATAAATTCTCAGAACTCTGCTCTGATTTGGACCCATAAATCGCCTGGTGACCCCTTCAGGGACCTGGAGGATTTCATAGAAATAGGGTTACTGAAGAATCACTTCCTTATTCTAAAGTCCCTGGTGACAAAATGCAAATTAAGACCCATCCTGATTCACACTACACAAGCCTCTTCATCTAACCCAAAGGTGAAATTTCCCCAGAGGGGAAAATAAAATGGGCTGAAAATCTGCTAAAATTTAGCTTAAAATGTATATAAAAATATATCAGTAAAATAATATGTAACATTTAAGGGTGAATAAGAAATATTAAGTAATATTGTATTTATAAGATTTAATTCATATATGATATCATGTAGTATTTAGAATCGTGAAGCATTTATTGCTTTCAAATATCAAGGATGGGCTAAGTGATTCTTCCTCTTCTAGAAAGATTATAAATCATTCATAGTTATATGAAAGTACAAGTTTTATTCCTTCTAAGTCAACAAAAGTAAATATGAATGATATTACAGCTGATATAAATAGATTAAAAACAAAGATATCTGGAATCTTATTGACTAAATTATATGTTTTAGAGTGTATTTCATAGTAAGGTATGAAAACTCATCTCTCGGGTCATTTAAATAAATTAAATTTAATATTTATACAGACATTTTAGCAGCCAAATGTAGTTTGTTTTATGCAAATGCAAGGCAATTAACCCCTTGATTTGAACTATTCATAAATACTCTTATTAGAACTATGAAATAAAGATTCTGACTCCATTTTTTTCTGTGTAATGTTTGGCTGCTAACGGTTTTTTAATTCATTATTGAAGCATAATTGACATACAGTGTTATATTAGTTTCAGGTTTACAACATATTGATTCAACAATTCTATACATTACTCAATGTTAAGCATAGTAAATATAGTCACCACCTATGACCATACAATGTTATTACAATATTATTGACTATATTCCCTATGCTGTATTTTCATCTCCCTGACTAAATTATTTTATAACTGGAAGTTTGTACTTCTTAATCTTCTTGTATTTGCCCACTCCCTCCTCCATTCCCCTCCCCTCCATCAACCACCAGTCTGTTCACTGTACTTAAGACTCTGGGTTTTTTGTTTATGTTGTTTTGTTTTGTTTTAAATTGTACGTATAAATGAAATCATATGGTACTTGCTTATTTTCTGTTGAATTTATTTCACTTAGCATCATAACCTCCAGGTCAATCCATGTAAGACAACCTAGTGAATGGGAGATGTATGCAAATGATTTATTCGATAAGGAGTTAATATTCAAAATATATGAAGAACTTAACAACTCAACACCAAAAAAAAAAAAAAAAAAAAAAAATCTAACAAATGGGCAGAGGACCTGAATAGACATTTTGCCAAAGGAA
Organism: Panthera uncia; assembly: GCF_023721935.1. NCBI lineage: Eukaryota > Metazoa > Chordata > Mammalia > Carnivora > Felidae > Panthera > Panthera uncia. The sequence goes on along the minus strand of NC_064818.1, from coordinate 70,012,523 downwards.
AAAAAAAAAAAAAACACCACTAACTTGAAAAGATATATGTACACCTATGTTTATTGCAGCATTATTTGTAGTAGCCAAGATATAGAAGTAACCTAAAGATCCATCAATAGATAAATGGATAAAGAAGATGCGGTGTGTGTGTGTGTGTGTGTGTGTGTGTGTATACATATATACATATATACATTTTTGCATATATGTATATATATGTGTATGTATGTGTATATGTATATGTGTATATACATACATACATATACACATACATACACTATGCAATATAACTCAGCCCTAAAGAAGAATGAAATCTCGCCATTTGTGACAACATGGAAAGTATATATATTTTTTGAGCAAAATAATCACATACTACCTGGAGAAAAGGTAAGACAATAAATTAAATCTTCACTATTAAACAAGATAACAATAATAAGTGTGAGCAAAATATTTATTTTAGAGGACAAAATTACCCATTTAACAACAATCTCAGAATAATATAAAAAAGTGCTAACACCAATTTTGGTTCGATGAAAATTTTAGATATAATTGATAAAACTCTATCATGAAAATATAGAAGTACCGGGAATGTTTATTATATGTTGTTGATTAAAAAATAATATAAATTTCCACATATACAATGATCCAAACAATACATTAGATATATATGTAAATAGACATTTGTGGTGAGGTGATAGGATTATGATGATTTGTTTTGTGGTGTTTTCAAACTTTACTTTAATATTCTCTTTTAATAAAAAGTAATTTTATTTTTTTTTTAATTTTTTTTTTAACGTTTATTTATTTTGGGGACAGAGAGAGACAGAGCATGAACGGGGAAGGGGCAGAGAGAGAGGGAGACACAGAATCGGAAACAGGCTCCAGGCTCTGAGCCATCAGCCCAGAGCCGGACGCGGGGCTCGAACTCACGGACCGCGAGATGGTGACCTGAGCCGAAGTCGGCCGCTCAACCGACTGAGCCACCCAGGCGCCCCTAAAAAGTAATTTTAAAATTAGAACCTGATACGTGGTTTACCATCTTAGTGTAAACAGATATAACACTAAAATAAATCTGTTAGTAATCTGCTAAAATCAAAAGTTTAGAATCATTTGATTTTATGCAACACTGTCTAGAATAAAAATAAAATTCAGATCAATTTTGTGTCCCCAAACCAAGCTCTTTGCTCAGTGAAAGTTATGGACCGGCACACATCCAAATATTTGTAATATTCTAAAATGGCATATGGATGGGTTAAATAGGCAGTGGAGATTAGTCAGTATACTTGCTGTGATGAGCACCAAGTGTTGTATGGAAGGGTTGAATCACTACATTGCACATCTGAAACTAACGTCACACTATATGTTAACTGGATTGTATAAATAAATATACAAACTTACACACTAAATTAATTAATTTTAAAAGTGGCATATTAGTTAATGTTTCTTAATGGGATTCAGACAAAAGATAAAATGAAGCCATACTGTGTTTGAGTTAGAAGTTAAACAATTTTCAAGAACATTGTTTTTTCAGATCCCAATAATTTAGTCGCTTTCAATGTTTACCATAAATATATCAGCCCATATGTGAAATAAACGTTTAACTCCACAATAGAAAAGGGATTACTTTTCCTATAAAACTATCAAATGTAGCAGTAAGCCACACAGATATTCTGAAACAGTTAAAAATCTTCTTAGATACTATCATTTTTTTTCTTCTTTTTAAAGTTTTCATTTAAATTCCAGTTAGTTAACATATAGTGCAATATTAGTTTCAGGTGTACAATATACTGATTCAACACTTCCATACAATGCCCTGTGCTCATCACAAATGCGCTCCTAAATCTCCATTCCTATTTAACCCATCCCTCCACCCACGTCCCCTCTGGTAACCACCAGTTGGTTTTCTATAATTAAACCTCTCTTTTTTTCCCCCTTTGCTTGTTTGTTTTGTTTCTTAAATTCCACATATGAGTGAAATCATATGGTATTTGTCTTTCTCTGACTGACTTATTTCGCTTAGTATGATACTCTCTAGCTCCATCCACATCATAGCAAATGGCAAGATTTTGTTCTTTTTTATGGCCGGGTAGTATTTCGTCATGTATATAGACCACATCTCCTTTATCCTTTCATCAGTTGATGGACATTGATTATTTATTTTCTTAAAAACTGAGAGTTGCTCACTGATACAAAGGAAAAAGGACCGTGTTTTCTTTCTTTCAATAGCGGATAGAATTATTGATCCTAAATACTCATCTTGCCACCCACTTCTCCCCTCATGTGTCCTAGAAGCCATCTTCCCCTCCTGTTAATTTTGAGCTTGATGATGTTGCTTGCTTTGGTCAGTGAAAGGGCGGTACCATGATATATGCAATGTCCTGATGGAACTTTGAATGCAATTGCATGGTTTGGCTTGACATCTCTGTTCTTACTACCATCTGCCAAAAGAAGCATGTCCTTTCAGATATGTGAGTGCTCCTGTCACAAAAGACTTAGGATGAAAAGAATGTGGAAGAGACCCACACTTAATCTGCAGCCTGGAGCAGGACCACAGCTAACAGCCATAACCATTATATAACATGAGTGGTTTTTGTTAGCTACTATGATTTGAGAGTTGTTACTATTTAAAAAAAAAGAATGATGTAAAAAAAAGTGGTATCTAGAAGCAGGTGCTGTTACATTAAACTAAAATATGTGGCACTGACTTAAAAGGCTAACAGGTAGATAAGAAGTCAGTATTATTGGAGGCTAGAAATAGGCAATCCTTGTTATACGGTGGAAGCAGTTGGTAAATCTATATCTTTTGCATGGTAACAAACTATTTCATGTAAAATCAACATGTGGTGGTGGACAACCAGTTTTCAAAGTACAATACTACTAATGTGAACTAGTTATTATTGATAAAAATTATAAGTTAATATAATATAAAATTGAGCTCAAAAAAGGACTGTTTTGTTTTCAGGAAAAGATGAAAGAAAAAAATTGAGAGGTCAGAAATTCAGTGACATGGCATGCCTTTATTAAAGTCTCTGGTTGGAAAAGATTGTCCCCAGTAAATCCATTCACTTGGACAAAATGTCTAAGGTAAGACATACCAAAGAAAATGCATAAGCTCAAAGAAGTAGCTGTATTTAGATAGATGATAGATAGATAGATAGATAGATAGACAGACAGACAGACAGACATCAGATACTGGCATTTCCTGTAAAGAACTATGAGTAGGCACACGAAGCTGACTGTAATCAAATAAACAGGCAGTAGTAACAATTAAAACAGATGTTTCTGAGGTCTTTGTGCCATCACGAGTACCACCATTCTGGATGAAAAGAGACTATGACTGCTGGAGAAATGAAAAGACCGTATTTAAAATTATTCAACAATAAATAGAAATGAAGTAGTGATATATGCCACAACATTGATGAATGCTGAAAATACTATGCTAAGGGAAAGACACCAGTCACAAGGACCGCATATTGTATGATTTCATTTACATGAAATGTCCAGAATGGGAAAATCCATAGAGATAGATAGTACAGGTGATGCTTAGGACTTGGTAGAAAAAGGAAGTGAGAAAAATGGGGAGTGACTGCTAACGAATATGGTTTTTTGGGGGGAGAGGTGATATAAATGTGCTAAAATTACAGTGACAGCTAAATTGTGAATATATAAAAACCACTAAAATCTATGCTTTAATTGGGTGGAATGTATAGTGTGTGAATTATATTTAAAGAAAGTAGTTAGAAAAAAAAAGGACCATCTTTGGAGGCCCACCTTCCAGGAAGGCGATAGGCTGAGAAAACTTCTCAATGTCAGGAAACAATGCTCCTTGAATATTTTCATGCATCTGCACAATCAAGGCTTTTGGAAAAAAAAATATATTACTGGCAACCTTGGTTAAAGGGTGACTGAACACTAAACAAATCTTAGAAGCTAAAAAAGGAGACCTCCAAGAAGATTTAGGAATATCCCCCTCAGAGATCTTCATTTATAATCCAGAGCAAAAGTACCTCTCTCCATATCTGGAGGGGAAGGTCACATGTGCCAGCTGTTCTACAGAAGCTCCAACATTCATAATTTCTCTTGTGTTACAAACCCCACTGCATATGCAAAATACATCAGGTTTTCTCTGTGCTGCCTTGTGGAAAAATGAGGCATAGGGGGACAGGATACAGCATCTGTGTGAACGGTCTGTCTCTGAACCAGTGTGTGTGTGTGTGTGGGGGGGCACATATATACAAATATATATGTATGTACATGTATACACATACCTATATACATATGCATGCATATGTGTATATATGTATACGTATATGTATATGTATATAGGTCTGTGAGTGTGTATAGGTATATGCGTATCTGTGCAAGTACAGTAACATTAAATCCTTCACAGTTTCAGACTCAATACTCAGGCTCTCAAGAAGGTAGATTCGGCAATACCCTCTTCAGATAAGACCAAGCAAGGTAATGAAAATGCAGAGATTTCCCAGAGGATAGAACCAAGAGCTGGGAACAATGAACTAGAGAATTGCTCCCAGAAAACATAAGCAAAGATAGCTTACTCATAGAAAGGGGGATGGTAAAACACTGAACCAATAACAGTTTAGAAATGCTGTGTTCAGAGACTGCTGTTATGACTTCCGTCCTTTCCAGTGGAAGTGCTTATTACGGTTACCTTGTCCCACTTCACCACTGATGGTTGAATGTGGAGGGAGACGGGTCTAGGGAACAGGCATTTTTACTTCAACGTTATTAAACAATTAGATGAGACATTTGAGTTTCTTCCTGGAGGAGGTAGCCGGGCAGTGAGTGAATTTTATATATAAAAAGAAGGGAAGTTTGTATGTGTGAGAACGTGTACTGTACAAGATTTGATTATCGTTTCCAAATATCCTCTTGTCCTTTCCCCACTCCATTCCCCATTTTTCTTTTTATATCTGCTTACTGACTGGATAGGCAATGAATTTATAACACAGATAATGGAAAGCACAGATAAATAAATAAACAATAATAAGGCAAACAAAGGTGAATACACACAAAGAAAGCAAAGTGCTAAAGCAAAGAACTGAATATCAGGATACAAATAGGGTGAAACTGAAGAGAAAGCCTGTTGGATGTGATGAACAAAAGTACAGTCCATGTGCCAGGAAAAGCCTACTAATCTTGTTAGGATATGCATTCATTTAAGATTACTCTCTGCATCTCTGTCCAAAAGAAGCACTTAGACCTTTTTGATTTTTGTGGCCTATGGCAATAAATGATTGCAGTCGTTTAACAATCAGACCCTTTATAATTCAGATTTATTCTTACGGCTGGTAGAGTCAATACTTTCAATTTAACTAGCACAACAATGAATTCATTTATTTTGCTACAGTATATTCTCTACTGTGAATTTCACAGTGCTAGAGTAAGCTGCTCCATTAGGGCACTTTTACAGGGAACCAACACTGAGCTGTGTCAGCTATAATTTAGCTTCACACAGAAAATGATAAAAGCAGCAAAGGAGATGGCCTATTGCCAAATGGAGTGTCGGCTAAAACTTCCTGACTGTGGACTCCTGACCTTCCTGCTGGAAGGTTAACAGGCTCATCGCTCATCAATACCCTCTCTGACATTTTTGATTCAAAAGGCTTTGGGAAAAATTATGTGTTACATAAGCAAATTCAATTCAAAACAATGTCACTCAAATTTAAAATCAAAATTAATGACAGCTGTTAAATCTCTGTCAAAAATATATTGCCAAAAAGATAGCCACAAGTGTGTATAGATTAACTGGGCCGAGGAAATATCTTCTCCCAAACATTCAAATAATAAAGAAGAGAAGGAAACTTCATTTGTCTTTCTGAAAGTATTTGAAAGTGGTCTCTATACAATAAGAATTTAAGACCAGCTGTGTGAGGTCTGGAGCTCTTACACAATTACTGTCAAAGGGCTAAATAATGAAATATAGTCCCTATGACAATTCAAAGTGTTTTCTTCATTAAGCAAATGAAAATCCAATGACAAAGCAAGGATATAATGATAAAAGACTGTGAATAAATATGATAATCCCTATACTGGTCTAGGTAGCCCTTTTGAAAGATGGTTAGGGCTGTTTGCCCAAGATTATTGCTAAAAGAGTAACTGATTTTAAATAGATCATTCAAATATTCCTCCAGCTTCATACATCTAATAACCACTGCACACAATTCTTTGACATTATTAGAAGATTTTAGCTTATACTTTATATAGATCATAAGCATGTTGATAATTTTTAAATATATTTTATTTTTATGTTATAGTCATGGGCTAATTTTATCCTACATTATTCATTTTTCCCAGTATCCAACATCACAACTCTTAGAGTATCTTAGAGATACTTTTTTTTATTATTTGTCATTTCCCATGACCATTACTGTTCAATTTACTATCAGCTGGAATGATAGAGTCATAATTCCTCAACACTCAATATTAATGGTCTAATCATCTGCAAAAATCCTCTACATGGAAAGTACTAAAAATGTAAGGAAATCACTTTTAGTGGGTTTAAGCCTACCTGAATTCTACATCTAGGATGTTTGTAAAAATATAGTTGGGGCAATGAGATGTCATTAACACGCAAAAAAGAAAAAAAAACAGGTTTCTAACACTTTGAAAAACACTAAGAGGAATTGAAAATGGCTATGTGATCAACAATGAAAAGAGAGTAAAACACATTATAAAACATGTGGAAAAACACTCCAGATGTCAAAATTAAACATTCAGACATTCAGATAATAATAAATGCAACAATGTACACAGAATTTGCTTCTCAACTTAATCGTAGGTAGGGCAAAATTCTTAGACTTTTCTCTACTTCACTGCAAATGAACATGAGCATTCTTTAATGCAATGCATTCTGGTTTTAAAGGTTTTACTATACACATAATTGCTCAGATCTCAGTTCTAGCTTAGTAAACAAAATGACTTCAAAGTACATGGCCCATTAACAATATACATTTTCTAAAATGCAACATTAAGTAGAAAAAGATGAGTATATATTATATACTCTGCCTAAATCTCAAAATCTGATGTTTTAAAATAGTATATTTTATAAATTCTTGAGATAGGGTATATTTAAGCAATTTTCATTAAAACAAAGAGTTTATCAGGTTCAAGAAAAAAGCAGCAATGTTTATTATAATTCTATTTTTAAATGGCATCTATAAATTATACTGAATTATTCCCTTTAAAATTAAGCACCAGACCTACAGTGCTATATATTGTTTTGAAATATTATCATAAGTTCCCACAAGTTATGGCCATTTCAAAATGATTTATATCTGCTTATTTAGGAATTTAATTTAGAAATGCTTCTAAGTATCTACAAAAAATAGATTATGTCTAAAATGAATAAGCAAGGAAGAGAGAGATAGACATTTTTGTCTTATCAAGCACCCCACTATGAGTAGAAAAGTTATTTGTCAAGAACAGGGTTGAGAAACTTTAACTGGCTTTGATGTACGCATGGGCCAGGGAGTTTCTGGGGCTACTGGAAATCTTCATACAAAAATCAACTGAAAAACATTTGGTGTCCAAAATAATATAGAATTTGAATGTAATTGAGATAGAAGAACATGATATAATGCATTTATCAAGGAATTTCAGCTATATGTTCTGAAAGGTTACAGAAAAAATATAAAAGATTGAGAAGATCTGTTATTAAAATGCTCTTGATAGTGGTAAACCAGACTCTTGATAGAAGTTCATAAAAACAATGTAAATTTGAAAGAACTTACATCAGTGAAATAATACTGGCAACTATAAGCATTTTTCCTGAAAAACATAAAAGCAAGGCATCCACATACTGCATGTATACATGGATATTATAGACATATATGGAGGCTACAGTTTCTTATCAAAAGTAGGAGAAATGGCATCATTTTTTTGTCAGGAATAATTCAGATAATATATATTCTTACATATGGCTTTAAATGATTTATCTAATTCTGTTTCCATTTTTCTTCCTTGCCTGTCATAACTTCTATAATCAGACACAAAGTATTTTTTTGCTTCATCTTTCAACTTACACATCCACACTGGATTCTTCAGTATTTTGAAAACAATGGGTACTTTCATATCTTGCAGTATTTTCCAAGGGCGTTTCCTCTATCCATATTGACATGGAAAAGCATCCTAACCAATTTCTCCATTGAATAAATGTGTGCTTCTGGATAGTTCAAATACTACCACTTTCGTCAGGCCTATTTGTAATCTTCCACATGGTGGTGAATTTTAGTACACTTTGCATGTGCCCACTTCTTTGAGTATATTTCATCACTGAACTGTGAAGTCCCCAAAGACACTGTGACCCCTACTCATAAAACAATTCCTAGCAAACAACATCCAGTCTTAGGTCTTAAGAAGCTTTTTTATGGCAACGTTTACAAATGTATATATTCAGTCCAGACCTCTTTCTGGAAACCCAGACTTGTATACCCAACTGACTTTCTGTCCAGTTTCCTATATGACCTCTCCCCTTGAATGCCTCTTTCAGGTATCTGAAACTTAACAAGACTAATTAGTGTTTTTGATTGCTGCCTAATTTTTTCTGTCCTAGTTGTTATCATTTCAGGTTGTGATACCACCATGTACCCAGTTGTTGAAGACAAAACCATAGGTCATTTAGTGAAACCCAGTCTATCTCTTTCCATCACCCATTATATCCAATCTTTCAAGTACTATATACTCTGCCTCTAAAACAAATCCTAAATTTATCTCGGTCTCTCTATCTCCACTACCATCTACTTAGTTCAAATCATTATCATCTCTTCATGGATTAGTACTCTAGCTACTAAATTGGTCTCCCTACTTCAACTACCCACACAGTAGCCAAAGCTATCTGATTTTCTTTTAACAATTTAACTGCAATACAATATACATACCATAAAATTCGCCATAATGTAGAATCCAATGGATTTTAGTATATTTGGAGAGTTGTGCAACCATCACCACGTCATCTAATATTAGAACATTTCCATTGCACCAAAAGCAATCTCCTGCCTGTTTGCAGTCAATCTTAATTCCTACATCCAACACTAGGTATCCATTAGATGGATAATTGGATCATTTCCACTTTTTTTTTTGACAATTACGAATAGTGCTGCTATAAATATTCACACACACACACACACAAACACACACACACACACACACACACACACATCTTTGTGTGGACATTTTTTTCACTTCCCTTGGGCAGATACCTAGGAATGGAATTGCTGGGTCATGTGGTAACTATTTTGAGAAAATGACAAACTATTTTCCAAAACAGCCCCACCACTTTAAACTCCCATCAACAAGGCATGAGACTGCCAATTTCTCCACATCTTTGCCAACACTTACTATTTTTTAAAAAGTAATGAGGGGCAGAGTCCGAGACAGAGGGAGAGAATCCCAAGCATGCTCTGGGCTAGTGCTGCAGAGTCTGACACAGGCCTCATGCCCATCAACTGGAAGATCATGATGTGAGCCGAAATCAGGAGTCGTGCGCTGAACTGACTGAGCCACCCAGGTGCCCCTTATCTGTCTTTTTTATGGTACCATCCCAGTGGTTATGAAATGTCACCTCATCGTGTGGCTGTGTGTACACATTTACTATTTTTTTCATTGTGGCAAGATATATACACACCAGAATTTGCCATCGTTAACTATTTTAAGCATATATTTCAATGGCAGTAATTACATTCACAATGTTGTGTGACAATCACTCTTTCCCAATATTTCTTATCACTCCAGATAGAGGCTCCATACCATTTTAGCAACAAGTTCCACGCCCAGCCCCCAGTCTCATTGTGGTTTTGGCTTGCATTTCCCTGATGGTGTTAATGTGGAGCATCTTTTAAAATGCTCAGAGGTCATTCATATTTGTTCTTTGGAGAAATGTCCAAATACTTTGCCCATTTCTAAAATGGGTTATTTATCTCATTATTAAGCTATAAAGGTTCTTTATATATTTTAGACACTATATCCTCATCAAATATGAGATTTACAAATATTTTCTTTCATTCTGTGGGTTTCTTGATAGTGTCTTTTAAAGTGCAAAATTTCTAAAAAAAAAAAAGTGCAAAATTTCTTCATTTTGATGGACTCAAATTTATTACTTTTTTTCTTTTGTCACTTGAGCTTTTGGAGATATACCTAAAAAATCACTTGCCTAACCCAAGGTAATTAAGATTTATTCTTCCGTTTTCTTCAAAGAGTTTTACAGTTTTAGCTCTTACATTAATGTCTAAGATGCATTTTTAGTTAAATTTTTGCACTGTAAGGATCCAAATTTATCCTCTTACATCTGGATATGCAGCTGTCCCAGCACAATTTGTTGAAAAGACATTTGTCCACAAATGAATTGTCTTGGCACCTCTGTCAAAACACAATGGACTATAAATGTAAGAGTGTATTTCGCAACTCGCGGTTCTATTCCCCTGATGTATATAGGCCTATATCATTTTATGACAGCACCACACTATTTTGATAACTGTAGCTTAGTAGTAAGTTTTCAAATCAGGCAATGTATGTCCTCGAACTTATTCTTTTCAAGACTATTGTGGTTCCTTTGCATTTTAAGATCAACTTGCCAATTTCTTCAGTAAGCTAGGAATCTGTTATGGATTGTGTTGAATCTATAGATCACTCCGGGGAGTATAAAGCAATCTTTTAAAAGCCTAAATCATATTGTAAAATTCATGCATAAAACCTAAAGACTTCCTAGCTTACTAAAAGGAAACCCAAATTTACTAAATTAATACATTCAATAGGACACTCTAAATTCATCTGGGAGAGTGAGATAAATATTCATTAAGAAAGTGACAGTTGGGGGCGCCTGGGTGGCGCAGTCGGTTAAGCGTCCGGCTTCAGCCAGGTCACGATCTCGCGGTCCGTGAGTTCGAGCCCCGCGTCAGGCTCTGGGCTGATGGCTCGGAGCCTGGAGCCTGTTTCCGATTCTGTGTCTCCCTCTCTCTCTGCCCCTCCCCCGTTCATGCTCTGTCTCTCTCTGTCCCAAAAAAAAAAAAAAAAACGTTGAAAAAAAAAAAATAAAAAAAAAAAAAAAAAAAAGTGACAGTTGAACTGTGATCTGAAAGATGAATAATCATTGACAGATGAGAAAAAGAAGAAACCAGACTAAGGTCAACATTTCTGGTGGAGAGAACAGCATTTGTAAAGACCTTGAAGACTCCTTGATTAGTCTTCCTTGGGATTTATCAGTTTGGTTAATTTTTTTAAAGAATCAACTTACAGATTCATTGATCTCCTTACCGTATTTTCTTTTTTTTTTAAGTTTACTTTTATTTATATTAGAGAGTGAGACAGACCGGAGCCGGGGAGGGACAGAGAGAGAAGGAGAGAAAGAATCCCCAGCGGGCTCCATGCTATCAGTGCAAAGTCCGATGTGGAGCTTGATCTCATGAACCATGAGATCATGACCTGAGCCAAGATCACCCACCAGTCAGAAGCTCAACCAACTGAGTGACCCAGGTGTCCCTTGTATTTTATTTTCCATTTCATTAATTCCTGCTTTTATTTTTATTATTTATTCCATTCCTTCCATTACTTTTTTAATTTCATTCCATCCATTTTACTTGGCTTTAATTTTATCCTTTTCCTAATTTTTGATATGGACACTTCATATCACTGATTTCAGCCTTTTACCCTTTTTTTAATGTTTATTTATTTATTTTGAGTGAGAAAGTGTGTGGGGGAGGGGCAGAGGAACAGAAAGAGAGAATCCCAAACAAGTTCCATTCTGCCAGTGAGAAGCCCAAACCGGGGCTCGAACTCATGAACTGTTGAAATCATGACCTGAGCTGAAATCAAGAGTTGGACACTTAACCACCCAGGTGCCCCAAACCTTTTATCTCTTCTGATGTAAGCATTTAAAACTACCAATTTCTTGGTAAGCGCTACTTTAGCTGCATGGCACAAAATGTTAATATGTTGTATTTTATTTACCATTCGATCCAAAATATTCTTTAATTTTTATTATAATGTTATCTAGGACCCATAGGTTATTTACAGATTCCTTAATTTCTAAATATATAGCAATCCCTATTTAAAGTCCTGTTATTTAACTCTAGCTTAATTTCACCTTGTAAAATAACAGATTCTTTAGGAGTTTATATGTATATATCATATTATAAAAATAATTTTAATAATCTAGATCACATAGATAATTCTCACAGATAGAAAATCTAAACTAACAATTTCCACAGAAGTAGTTAACAAAATGTCAGAGTTAGCCCTCAAAAAGGCAAATCCAGTGATTTTCACAAAGAAGTCTACCAAATTTTAAGCAACAGAAATTCCAATGGTATTTACACTACAGTGCAGGAAACTAGGAGGAATACTTCCAAATCTTATTTGTGAAGTGAGAAGCATATTAATACTAAAGGCTGAAAAAGATTACATACACAAAAAGGAAAACTATCGATCAATATCACTTTAGATATTGATGTAAAGCTCTAATTTAAATAGGCAAACAGATTCCAGCAACACATTAAAATAATAATTTATTAAGATCATGGGGATTTATTAAAACACTATAGGGATGATTAAATAATAAATATATTATTACTATACAACATATTGCTTGATTTAAGAATAAAATGACATATTTCCCCAGATATTAAAAAGGCATTTGATGTAAATTCAACATAAATTCTTAATAAAAACATATAATAGAATGCAAATGTAACTTGCTATCAGGGCGCCTGGGTAGCTCAGTCCATTAAGCATCCCACTCTTGATTTGGGCTCAGGTCATGATCTCACGGTTCACGGGATTGAGCCCCGCCTTGAGCTCTGCACTAACAGTGTGGGATCTGCTTTAGATTCTCTCTCTCCCTCTCTCTATGCCCCTCCCCTCCTCTCTCTCACTCTCTCTGTCTCTAAAATAAATAAATACACATTTAAAAAAAAGAAATAGAATTTAACTGATTCCATGGATAAATAGATTAATCAATCAAGGCAAAAGCATTTTACTTAATGGGAAATCACTGAAGACATTTCCACCAAAGTCAGAAACAAGACAAGGGTGTCCACTATCACCATTACTACTAATAATACTAGCCAGTATAATTAGACACAAGAAGTAAATCTGAAGTATAATTATTAGAAGAAGAAATAAACCTATTTATTTAGTTAATGTAACTTTATGTCTGAAAAATCCATAAATACGAACCAAAATACTATTCCAAACAATAAAAGAATACAGTACAGCATACAGTATGTTAAAGTAATAAATATAAATCAATGATCTTTATATGTGTTTATGTCTCTGCACTTGATCTTAGCCAAAAGGCTGAGAAGCGATGTGTATGTCTCTGTATATGTGTGTGTGTGTTTATAAACTTGAAGAAGAATATAAAAAACCTATTTGAAAAAAGCTTGAAAACATTACTTAAAGACACAAAAGTAGATGGTAAGATACTATATTCTTGATTAGGAAGACTGAAAATCAAGGGAGCCAAACCATAAGAGACTCTTAAAACCTGAGAATAAACTGAGCGTTGACGGGGGGGTAGGAGGGAGGGGAAAGTGGGTGATGGGCATTGAGGAGGGCACCTGTTGGGATGAGCACTGGATGTTGTATGGAAACCAATTTGGCAATAAATTTCATATTTAAAAAAAAAGGAAGACTGAAAATCATAAAGACAATAGTTCTATCTGAATTAATTTATAATTTTAATTCAATGTCAGTATGTACACCATAGTCTTTTTTCCTCCAGAATATGACAAACTGTTTATAAAATTTATTTCTAAAAATAATTCTGTAAGGATACACAATAAAATTATGAAAACAAAGAATTATAGCTAGCCTACCAGAGTGAAAATATATTATTTATTACATATAAATTTATAACAAGTGGTAGTGGTGTCTGGACAGAGCTATGAAAGCAAACAGAAAGCACAGGAATTATAGGACTTTAGAATGTGGTAACAAGAACATCTCAAAATACGAAGGGAAAAAAGAACTTATCAGCAGATGGTGACAGAATAAGCCTAATGGCCATCAGAGAAAAGATAAATTTAGATAGAATATTTTAATATGTGATAGATTAAAGATGTTCAGAAATTTATCATTTCTTCCATAATACGGTGGGACAATCTATTTCTTAATACCTTTGAATCTAGGCTGATCCTATCATTGCTTCTGCCCATATAATACAGTGAAGGTGCTGTTGTAGAAATAACAGACATAGCCTTTAAGAGGAATTGCAGCTGCCACTTCCTCCCTCTCAAAGCTCAGCTACCATACTGGCCACGACAAGGCTCACATGGAGCCTTGGAGGAAAACTGAATCTCTTCGCCAACAGCCCCTGCTGAGCTCTTAGCCAATGGCCCAGTCTGTCATTAAAGTCTTCTTTTAAGAGGATTCTCCATCCCATGTTGGAGCTGCTTCACCTGATGTGCTATCTTGCTGCTATCTCTCCCTCTCTCTCCCGAGCCCTGCCCACATTATAAGCAAACAAATGATTTTTCTTCTGTTAAGCCACTAAGATTTGAGGTGATGTGAAACGATTTACTGGCTTAAAGCCACAATGCATTATCTCTCACAATTCTTTGTGTTTAGTGGGAAGGTATGCTCAGTGTCCGTTGGTGGGTTACTGTGCTGAGATGGCTGTAGTCAACTGCAGACACAACCGAGAGCCCACCTGGGACGGAAGGTCCAGCACACCTGGATCCCCTTTCTCTTCTGGAGACATCATGGAGACGTGACAGCCTCAGTTGAGGCTACCGTCTGCTGGTGCTGGTTCTCCTTGAAATGGGCCTCTCAGCTGGGGCTGCCTTATAACATGGTGGTTGGGTACTCAGGAATGCTTAAATAGTAAGCTTCCAAGATAAAAAAAAAAAAACTGCCAGTTTAATTAAGGACTAGGTCTCAAACTGACAAAGCACCACTTCAAACATATTTCATTAGTCAACAGAGTGAGAGCCCCAGTCCAGAGTCAGTATTGAAAGAGATTAAACAGGGTATGAGTATCTGGATACATGGGACATTGGTGGTTACCAAAGTATAAGCCTACACAAAATGTTTTTTAAAAAGCCATAACATTTCTAGAAGAAAACATGGAAAATTCCTTTATAATCTACGACTCAAATTCTAGAAGCCAAAAAGAGAAATTTGAGCAATCTGACGTTAAAAATGAATAACATCTTCGGGGCGCCTGGGTGGCTCAGTCAGTTAAGCGGCTGACTTCGGCTCAGGTCATGATTTCGCGGTCCGTGAGTTCGAACCCCGCGTCGGGCTCTGTGCGGACAGCTCAGAGCCTGGAGCCTGTTTCAGATTCTGTGTCTCCCTCTCTCTGACCCTCCCCTGTTCATGCTCTGTCTCTCTCTGTCTCAAAAATAAATAAAAGTTAAAAAAAATGAATAACATCTTCATATTTAAAAAAGAAGGTAAAGAATCAATAACAAGCTGAGAAAAAAAAAAGATTCCAACTCATACCAGAGAGAAAAGGCTAATCTCCCTAAGTATAAAGAGTTTCTAGAAATAAATAATAAAAAATGAACAAGCTAATAGAGAACATGAACGGTTTGTGGAAAAAGAAAACCCAATGGCTCTTAAACATAAGAAAATAGTATTGACCTTATTGAAGGAGTACAAGTTAGAACGACTATGAAATACCATTTCTCACTTCTCTACTGGCAAAACTCCAAAGTTTGACAACATACTCTTCATGCAGTTGGTGGGAAATACAGTGGTAAAACCATACTTTCTGGTAAAAGCTATAAAAATTACAAATGTGATTATCATTAAGCCAGCAATCTCTTCTGGAATTTATACTGTAGTTTTGTCTGCAAGGCATAAAAAATGACCTATGCACAAAGTTGCAAAGACAGGAACATATAGCAAGTATCCATTTATAGGAGCCAAATTAAACCAGGCTACCATCACACTATGAAATCTTATGTACCTGTAAAAAAAAAAAAAAAAAGGATAAAGAAGGCCTGCGATTCAAAGACATTCAGGTTATGTTGTTAAATGACAAGAGTGATGTGTAGCTGAGAATGCATATCATATTTCTGTACTCTAAGATAGGAATGTATTCACGACTCACATTTCTGGCATTGTGATGCACTTCATAATCAAGGTCATGTTACATTTTAATTGCGAGAATTTTTTTCTTACTTGGGGATACATTAAAAATGTGTATATTACATTGCATGATGTCTCAGGTTTTAAAACAATATGAAAACACATTTTGTCCAAGAAATGAGACAAATAGGATGATATATTTGCATTTGTTGATATTTGCATAAAAAAATAGGACCCATAAGAAACAGAGCTCTATGGGAACAGGGGGTAAGTGAGTAGACAAAGTTATAATTAGATGTGAAACTTCTCAATTTATATATTTTCAATTTATTCTAATTTTTTTTTTCAAATGAGACTATATCAGAACCCGTTGTTCCCCACTTCCCCAGGGGTTAACCACAATGTATTGAATATATTATACAAACCTTAACTTTAATTTTACTATTAGGACGTAAGAATGAACTTTGTGCAGCTCCTAAGTTTGAGTCCATTGGTGTGCTAGAGGACAGGTTTCCACTTTTAAGTCTTTTAATTCCAGTATAGATAACATACAATGTTATATTAGTTTCAAGTGTTCAATATAGTGATTCACAAATTCTATACATTATCCAGTGCTCATCATAAGTGTACTCTTAATCCCCTTCATCTATTTCAGCCATTCCCCCACCCACCTCCCCTCTGGTAACCATCAGTTTGTTCTCTATAGTTAACAGTCTGTTTTTTGGTTTCTCTCTCCCTCTTTTTTCTTTGCTCATCTGTTTTGCTTCTTAAATTGCACATATGAGTGAAACCATACGGTATTTGTCTTTCTCTGACTTTTTTTGTTTAGCATTATACTCTCTAGCTCCATCCAAGTTAGTGCAAATGGCAAAATTTCATTCTGTTTTATGGTTGAATAATATTCCATTTGTATATATATCATATCTTCTTTATCCATTCATCTATCAGTGGACATTTAGGCTGCATCCACACTTTGGCTATCATAACTAATGCTGCAATAAACATAGTGGTGCATGTATCCCTTTGTATCCCTTTGAATTAGTGTTTTTATATTTTGGGGGTAAACACCCAGTAGTGCAATTCGTGGATCATAGAGTAGTTTTATTTTTAACTTTTTGAGGAACTTCCATACTTTATTCTACAGTGGTTGCACCAGATTGCATTTCTACCAAGTGCAAGAGGGGTCCTTTTTCACCACAACCTTGCCAACACTTGTTATTTCTTGTGCTTTTGATTTTAGACATCTGACAGGTGTGAGGTGGTATCTCATTGTGGTTTTGATTTGCATTTCCCTGATGATGAGTGATGTTGAGCATATTTTCATGTGTCTGTTGGCCATCTGTATGTCTTCTTTGGAGAAATGTCTGTTCATATCTTCTGCTCATTTTTAAAATGGATTATTTGATTTTTGGCTGTTGAGTTTTAGAAGTTCTTCACAAATTTTGGAGATATGTGCTGCATATCTTTATCAGATATCTCATTTGCAAAATCCCCTCCCATGCACTAGGTTGCCTTTTAGTTTTGTTTTTTCCTTCACTGTGTAGAAGGTTTTTATTTTGATGTAGTCTCAATAGTTTTGTTTGTTTTTTCTTTTTACATTTATACATATCTAGAAAAACCATGCAATAGCCGATGTCAGAGAAATCACTGTGTTCTCTTCTAGAATTTTTATGGTTTCAGGTCTCACATTTAAGTCTTTAATCCATTTTGAATTCATTTTTGTATATAGTGTAAGAAAGTGGTCCAGTTTCATTCTTTTGCATGTTGCTGTCCAGTTTTCCCAACACCATTTGTTGAATAGACTTTTTCTCATTGATATTCTTTCCTGCTTTGTCATAAATTAATTGACCATATAATTGTTAATTTATTTCTGGGTTTTCTATTCTGTTCCATTGATCTATGTGTCTATTTTTGTGGCAGTTCCATACTGTTTTGATTCTGACAGCTCTGTAATATAACTTGAATTCTGGAATTGTGATACATTTAGCTTTTTTTGTTTTGTTTTGTTTTGTTTTGTTTGTTTTCTCTTTGAAGATTGCTTTGGCTATTCAGGGTCTTTAGTGGTTCCACACAAATTTTAGGACTGCTTGTTTTAGTTCTGTGAAAAATGCTGTTGGTATTTAGATTTGGATTGCATTAAACGTGTAGATTGCTTTGGGTGATACAGACGTTTTAGCAATATTTGTTCTTGCAATCCACAAGCATGGGAGGTCTTTTTGTTTCTTTGTGTCATCTCCAATTTCTTCCATCAATGTTTTATACTTTTCAGAGTACAGGCTTTCACCTCTTTGGTTAAGTTTACTCCCGGGTATTTTATTCTTTTGGTGCAATTATAAACGAGATTGTTTTCTTACTTTCTCTTTCTGCTGCTTCATTATTAGTACATAGGACTGCAACAGATTTCTGCACACTGATTTTGTATCTTGCAACTTTACTGAATTTATCAGTCTAGTCTTCCGGGTTTTCTATTATAGTATTGTGTCATCTGCAAATAGTGAAGTTTTACTTCTTCCTCACCAATTTGGATGCCTTTCTTTCTTTCTGTTGTCTGACTGCTGTGGTTAGGACTTCCAGTACTATGTTGAATAAAAGTAATGAGAGTGAACATCCTTGTCTTGTTCCTGACCTTAGTGGAAGAACTCTTGCATTTCCCCATTGAAGATGATAGCTGTGGGTTTTTCATATATGGCCTTCATTATGTTGAGGTATATTTCCTCTACACCTAGTCTGTTGAGGGTTTTTTATCATGTATGTATGTTGTACTTTGTCAAATGCCTTTTCTCCAACTATTGAAATGATCATGTGGTTTTATCCTTTCTATTAATGATGTGATGTTTCATGTGGATTGGTTTATAATACTGAACCACCCCCTGCATCTCAGGAATAAATCCTCCTAGATCACGGTGAATGATTTTTTTTAATGTGCTGTTGGATTTGATTTGCTAGTATTTTGTTAAGGATTTTTGCATCTATGTTCATCAGAAATATGATGTTCTCTTTTTTTCTGGTGTCTTTTTCTGGTTTTGGATCAGAATAATGCTGGCCACCTAGAATAAATTTAGAAGTTTTCCTTCCTTTTCTATTTTTTGGAAAAGTTTGAGAAGAATAGGTATTAACTCTTTTTTTTTTAATTTTTTAAATATTTATTTATTTTTGAGACAGAGAGCAGAGCATGAACGGGGGAGGGGCAGAGAGAGAGGGAGACACAGAATCTGAAGCAGGCTCCAGGCTCTGAGCCATCAGCCCAGAGCCCAACGCAGGGCTCGAAAATCACGGACCGCAAAATCGTGACCTGAGCTGAAGTCGGACGCTTAACCAAATGAGCCCAGGCGCCCCAACTCTTTTTTAAATGTTTGGTGGAAATTACCTGTGAAGCCATCTTGTACTGGACTTTTGTTTGGGAGTTTTTAAATTACTGATTCTATTTCATTGCTGGTAATCAGTGTGTGCAAATGTTCTGTTTCTTACTGATTCCATTTTGTGAGGTTATATGTTTCTAGGAATTTATCCTTTTCTTCTCGGTTGTCTAATTTGTTGGCATATGATATTTCATAATATTCTTTTACAAATGTTTGTATTACTATGGTAATTTTGATTTATTCATGGGTCCATTCATTGTTTAGTAGCCTGTTGTTTAACCTTCACGATTTTGTGCTCTTTCCAGATTTTTTCTTGTGGTCTAGTTTCATAGTATTGTGGTTAGAAAAGATGAGTGGTATGACTTCAATCTTTTTTTTTTTTTAATTTTTTTAATGTTTTTATTTTATTTATTTTTGAGACAGAGAGAGACAGATCATGAGCAGGGGAGGGGCAGAGAGAGAGGGAGACACAGAATCTGAAGCTGTCAGCACAGAGCCCGATGCAGGGCTCGAACTCCTGGACTGTGAGATCATGACCTGAGCCAAAGTCGGACACCTAACCGACTGAGCCACCCAGGCGCCCCTGACTTCAATCTTTTTTAATATGTTGAGACTTGTTTTGTAGCCTAACATGTGATCCATCAGAAGACTGTTCCATGTCCAGTTGAAAAGAATGTGTATTCTACTGTTTTAAGATGGAATGTTCTGAATATATCTGTTAAACCTATCTGGGCCAGTGTGTCATTCAAAGCCATTGTATCCTTGTTGATTTTCTGTCTGGATGATCTGTCCGTTGATGTAAGTGGGGTGTTAAAATTCCCTATTATTATTGTATTGCTGTCAATTAGTTCCTTTACGTTTGTTATTAATTGTTTTATATATTTGGGTGCTTTATGTTGGGTGCATAAATGTTTACAATTATTAGATCTTCTTGTTGGATTGTCCCCTTTATTGTTATATTGTGTCCTTCTTCGTCTCTTTTAACAATCTTTGTTTTAAAGTCTATTTTGTCCAACATAAGTATCGCTACCTCAGCTTTTTTTTGACTTCCATTTGCATGTTAAATGTTTCTTGATCCCCTTGCTTTCAATCTGCAAGCATCTTTAAATCTAAAATGAGTCTCTTTCTTATAGGCAGCATATAGATGGGTCTTGTTTTTGTTTGTTTGTTTGCTTGTTTGTTTGTTTTTATTCAGTCTGTCACCTTATGTCTTTTGATTGTAGCATTCAGTCCATTTACATTCACAGTAATTACTGATAGATATGTATTTATTACCATTTTGTTTCTTATTTTGTGGTTGTTTTTTGTAGTTTTTTCTCTGACCTTTCTTCTCTTACTGTCTTTCATGGTTTGCCAGCTTTCTTTAGTGTTATAATTAGATTCCCTTCTCTTTATTCTTTGCGTATCTATTACTGGTTTTTGATTTGTGGTTACCATTTGGTTAGCATATGACATCTTCATATAGCAGTCTATATAAAGTTGATGTCCACTTAACCACTGAATCTATTCTTTACTCCTCTCCCCCACTCCATGTTTTAGGTATTTAGTGTTATATATATATATATATATATACATATATATATATATATATATATATATATACATACACATACATACACACACACACACACACACACACACACACACACACTAACGTTTATTTATTTTTGAGAGCAGAGCATGAGTGGGGGAGGGGCAGAGAGAGAGGGAGACACAGAATCCAAAGCAGGCTCCAGGCTCCAAGCTGTCAGCACAGAGCCTGATGTGGGACTCAAACGCACGAATGATGAGATCATAACCTGGGCTGAGGTTGGATACTTGACCAACTGAGCCATCCAGGCACCCATGGTGTCATATTTTCTTATCTTCTTATTTTGTGAGTTCCTTGACTGATTTTTACAGATTTATTTATTTTTACTGATTTTGTGTTCCCTACTTTTCTGTGTTAAGAGTCTCACTAATGTCCTCCACAATTTTCTCAAGTCCAGTGAGTATCTTTATAAGATCATTACTTTAAACTCACTCTCAGGCATATTACTTATCTCCATTTTGCTTAGGTCTCTTGCTATGATATTGTTCTTTCATTTGAGACATATTCCTCTGTCTCCTCATTTTGCCTATCATGTGTCTGTTTCTGTGTGTTAGGAAAATCAGCTATGTCTCTTCCTGTTTAAAGTAATGGGTGGGGCACACATTTTTAACAAGGTGGCACTGGTCCTCTTCTACAAGGGATGTGCAGCTACTCCCAAGAGAGAGACCTGTGTAGTTGAGGTTGCTGCATAAGTGCATAGGCAGGGAATGTAGTTTTAACAAAGTGCATTTGTTCTCAGCAAGAGGTCGGAGACACAGCAAGTTTTTGCTGGTCTTTTGGGGGACAGTATCTGCAGCACCCAGATGGATACAGACCTGAATGCAGGGGGTAGAGTGCTATATAAGCAAGTTAGGTAGTGAATGCACTGGTTTTAGCAAGTGGCCACGTGATCATGCTGGGGGGCAGGGGAGAGAAATGGTGCCAGCCAGCTGCCTTTGATCCTGAAGAAGTCCTTCAGGGAACTCTAAGATTAGTAACTAATTCTCCCTCCAGTGCGCCCCAGGCACCTTTCAAACTGCTGCTTCTAAGCTATATTTTTGCAGGCTGTTTGTTGTCCTGCCTCTTTAAAGCGTGGAGACTCAGCTTCCTCTCACTACCTGTCTACTTCTTCCACTCTGGGCTCTCTCAGAGCTGAGCCTGCTGATTTTTAAAGTTCCTGACTTTAAGTCCCTTGGGTTGTTAGAACTCAGGAAATTCAGCCCCTGATTTTCAAAGCCAAATGCTATGGGGTTTTCTCTTTCACATGCAGGCTCCCCAGTCTGACAGTCTGTTTCTTAGCACTCTCCACGCCTGAGGCTCCCACCCTCCAGTGGACAGTACCATGGGGATTAGTTCTCCGCCCACTCTCTGGCCTCCATAACCTCTTTGATGCTGCTTCTTCTCTACCTATAGTTGTGCAGTTTGTTCTGCCAGTCTTAGAGTCATTTTACTGGGCTATCTGCACTAATGTGAGTATTATCTAGTTATACCCATGGGAGGAGGTAAGTTTAGGGTCCTCCTACTCTGCCATCTTACCCAGAAGTCTATTTTGTTCTATTTTTGAACTATGTGACTGTATTACTTATCTAAAAATTAAATTTAATTAAAAACTTGCACAGTAAAATCAATTTAAAAATATTGTTCAGAAGAGTCTACATTTGCTTTTTTCCTACCACATCATATTCTTGCTAAGATAAAATCTGAGTTTGGGCCAAATATTCAACACTTGCTGAGGCCTTTATATTTAAGATCTAAATTCTGGCCAGGAAATTTAGGGTAATATCCAGTCCTTGTAGATATGATCAATGTCTTTATGGTCAATACTAACTGAAAATATTATTACCAAAGTGTTATTTCTAGAATTTAAAATCTTTAATACAATAAAAGCTAGAACATGACTTTAGTAACTGGATATCATATATTGAACAGATATGGTTTATTTTGCTCAATGCTCCTGTACTCGGATTGTTAAGTTCACATTCATTATTAAAATTTTTGGCATTGAAAAAAAAAAAGGTGAAGCTAATTAGAATTTGTTCTATTTCTTGTAAACTTCAATATCAAGAAGGACTTAGCATAACATTCTTTTTCCTCTAGCTGAAATAACACATATCACCAAGATTTAATAGCCTGCAAAAAATATGCCGGCCACTTACTATGTATGACAATAACCTCTGCCAGACGTGAGTCTATGTACCACACACATAAAAAGTTATTCCACTGTTATCATT
This sequence comes from Panthera uncia, assembly GCF_023721935.1. NCBI lineage: Eukaryota > Metazoa > Chordata > Mammalia > Carnivora > Felidae > Panthera > Panthera uncia. Next base: position 69,989,325 of record NC_064818.1, on the reverse strand, counting down.
AACTGCCAGCTTTGAGCATCAAAGTCACCTTCATTTGAAATCAAACATTTATCTTAAGAAAAATAAAAAGTAATTCTAGGCACAATAATGAGGCATATTAAGTAGAGTAACAGCTAGATAAAGGATGATAGTACTGAAGCTAGCCACCAAATATTTCACTCATCAGGTAGCAAGACTGCAAAGGTTCTATGAAGGTTAAACAAAAGGAATCACAGACATTGTGGTTGTTACTTGTTATGTATGCATTATTCTCCTTGCAAGAACTTTCTGGAGAATTTATTTGGTTTCACTGTCCTAATTAAACTTACTGTTATTAAAATACCTTCTAGTTATTCACTAATGAGCAGGTAATTTGCTAATTAGGGGATGTAAAAAATGAGTAAGTCTTAACAAAATAAGGAAAAACTATGTTCTTACACTGATCTAAAATTACACCTTAACATAGAATTTGAATCGGTATATGATTATACTTTTAAATTAAAAATAGGTGAAAACTATCAACAGTGACATCAAAGTGAAATGAATCTTAAAAATTTTTGATGTTTTAATAGGTTATTGGCATACAAGCCATCCCTGTCTGATTCATCTGATATACACTTTCAATTACTATCTATTTTTCTTTATAAAATAGATCCATCAAAATTACATGGAAAACAAATTTAATTAGACAAATCCTAATTATGAATTAATCTCTAAAACAAAATGAGATGTTTTCATCTGGAAAAATATTACCCCAATACATCTAAAAGATGTATTAAAACACAGTAATCTACTTTACCATAAATACTAAAGAAAAAACAAGGTAGCAGTCTTAAAAAAAAGCATTAACTCTAATTTGTGAAATATTAAGATTATACAGCTATGATCCAAGATATTAATATTCTAAACAATCGTCATCCACCCACATAATTTTCTAGCCACCACAAGATTCTACACTCAATGTTAAAAACCTATGAACTTTTCAGTTAAAAAAAAATCTTTTTAATATTTATTTATTTTTGATAGAGAGAAAGAGCACAAGTGGGGGAGGGGCAGAGAGACAGAGGGAGACAGAATCTAAAGCAGGCTCCAGTCTCTGAGCTGTCAACACAGAGCCCAATGTGGGGCTAGAACTCAGGAGCTATGGGATCATGACCTGAGCTGTCCTCAGACGCTTAACAAACTAAGGCACCCAGGAATCCCAAATTTTTCAGCTGTAAATGGAAGACAACCCAATACTGGGTAGTTGCTAAGCAATATATGTTAAGCAAATAAGGTGTTCTGGGCAAATACATTTTGCACAACCTAGCTGACAGGCAAGTACACGATTTACCGTGTCTTCTCCAAAACTGGATTTCAGCTGCCAGTAATTGGAGTCAGGAACTAGTGTGAATTAATTGGTTAATAATGCATTGAGGCCCTCACTTCTGAGGAAGCCTCCAAGGGTCTATGTTAGAGTCCCTAAGCAGGATTCCTGCACAATCAGCCTTATCTACTTACCTTAGTGTATTTTATGACCTTATTTTTTTAATGTTATACCTTGACATGAACTAGGCTATTATGGCAAAAAAATAGCATTATTTCTAAATATAGCATATATATTTACAAATGCAGTGCTCTAAATACTTTGATATCTTTTGCTTGTTTCAACTGATTGATAAAATAATCTATAGTAATCCATAAAGGTTATAATTTAGCTTCCTTATAAATTCCATTCAGACTCCTCAAATAGTAGACTCAATGGTATCATTTAGAACACAACTACCCTAAAATAATGGTACATTTTAATTAGATTTTGCATTTCAAGGCATTTTCTATATAGAAAACAATTTTATGTAACTTGTATCAATACTCTAAGATAAAAGAATAGCCAAAGGTTATATGAAAATTATTAATTATCTAAAGGAAGCAAAACTGATTTACTGCTTAATTCATGTTAGTTCATCTGTTAGGCAAATAACAATTCTGGAAGTAAAAATAAATTGTCTATTTGAGATAAAGGTTTTATATTTGATGATATAATATACAACCAGCTTCTGAGAATGGTGTATATCTCTCATTTTGAGTAGGAAACTATGGGCCTTATGTAGAATTGTTTAAACAATCATGTATGGTTTTTGAAAGTCAAAGACACTATTCTAGTAATAAACCTCACTAGAGTTCACAATGTCAGAACTTCAGGATGTATTAAGAAGAAATACGTTAATATCTTTAGTGAGGCACTTTAAAAGAAATACACAACGTATGATCTTGGTAACCCACATTTTACTGAAATTCATGTTCTTTTACAGTAACTTGGCATTTATTTTTATTTTTTTAATTCCAGTATAATTCATAGACAGTGTTATATTAGCTTCAGGTGTACAATACAGTGATTCAACAATTCAATACATTACTCAGTGCTCATTATCATAAGTGAATTCATAATCCCCTTCAACTATTTTATCCATCCCCTAACCCCCTCCCTTTTGATAACCACCAGTTTGTTCTCTATACTTAAGAATCTAGTTTATTTGTCTCTTTATTCATTTATTTACTTGTTTCTTAAATTCTATATGAGTGAAACCTCTCTAAGATTATGATTTATCTTGCTGTGTCTTAAAAATTCTAACTAAAATACTCAGTAATTTTTCATCTAAGACTATTGTAAGTTTCAACAAGAGCCATGAGTTTTTGAGAGGCACTCCACTGCAGTGCAGTTTTAAGAATTATTTCGTGGGGCGCTTGAATGGCACAGTTGGTTAAGCGTCCAACTTCAGTCCAGGTCATGATCTCACGGTTCATAGGTTCGAGCCCCGCGTCAGGCTCTGTGCTGACAGCTCAGAGCCTGGAGCTTGCTTCAGATTCTGTGTCTCCTTCTCTCTCTGCCCCTCCCCTGCATGCACTCTGTCTCTTGGTCTCCCAAAAATAAGTAAACATTTAAAAAACATTTTTAAAGATATCTCAGAATTACATAGCTAAAGTTGTATCCTGGAATTCTTACAAAAATCTCTTTGAAAGAATATTCTAAATGTATGACTGCACTGTGGAAGTAAATAGAACAGAAAAAAGATCCAAAAAAGTCAAAATGTGATGTATCATATAAAAGTGAATTTATACATATGAAATGTTTAATTAAGAATTATAAGAATGTATTAGACTTTAAAAGTTATGCCAAAATCTGCCAAACAGGGTGTATATAATATGCTACCACTAGAGGAAGTGATGTGGAAAAAAATGTATGTTCACATTTACTGGTGTATGTTATCAAATAACTTCAAGAGAATACACACACACACACACACACACAACTTGTTAACATTGATTCTAAGGAGGAGAAAAATGAGTGACTACGTAACAGGGATACACATTTTAAATTATGAAACACAGATATGTCATATGTTAAAAATAGATATTAAGACATAATGCAAACAAGTAAAAGGAACAAAATTGATGCTTAATTTGATAGCAGTCTGCCATGTTTACTTCCAATAGGGTGGAGAATGACTTCTAAAAATCTCTTCCACCACTAGAATAAAATGTTATGATATCAAATTACCTGGGAAATGGCAAACGTGTGTCTACAAAAGGAGGAAAAAAATCAAGCCTGTCCCTAGCTACTCAAGGAACAGGAACAAATTGGCCACACAAAAATGAGTTTATAGGGGCCATGAGAACAGTAATACTATTATAACAGTAAAACTGTTATAATATAACAGAATTCAGACTCAGAATAATATACTGAAATGACCAACATTTGCAATATTAGATATTCATAAATGAATCTAATACCATGTTCATTCAATATACTCTAATGGTAGTTCACCTTAAATATCACATTTAAAGTACATGAATCATTTCACTGAATAATAAACCAAAATAAACTACAAGTTTACTGATACCAAAAAAACTTAAGAAAATGAATACAAGGTACCATGTGGCAAGAATGCCAGGTAATTTCTAGATAATGATAGTATGTATCAAGTGCCAATTTAAGGCTATGTTCTAGTACAGCTGTGACTCAAGAAGTCACTATGTTCTGCTCACACTTGAGTAGTATTCTAGAGTAGAATTGAGTAGTATTCTCCTTCCATTTATTTATTCAATTACTTGTTTATATTGGTATGGAGTCGCTGACATTTATTTTATCCTTTGGGTTATAGTACAATACTACTTGGTTTATTTTATTGCTCAAATTGTTCCAGTTTTGGTCACCGGGAGCTGTCTCTAGTGGCTCCTGTGTCCCTTTGACATATGCCCGTCATTGTGGCGCGCGCACGTGTGTGTGTGTGTGTGTGTGTGTGTGCACAAACGTGTATGTGTTTGAGGACTGTGTTACCTTTTAGCATTACAAAACTCAGCTTATGTAGTTCCTGCTCCAGTTCTCCAATCAGCCAGTTCTCCAAATAGCCCTGGTTCCTTTTATTTGAAAGTTGTATTAGAAAGCAAGATTGATGTAAATGATGAACCACTAAATCCTACTCCTCTAACTATATGTTAACCAAATAGAATTTAAATAAAAACTTGAAAAAACAAACAAAATGAGAAAGCTCAATTGGGCACTAGATATGCATGTTGCAGAGAGGTTGTTGACATACCTAGTGGGAAATTTAAAATTTTCTATGCAATATTTTTGTTTTTTATAGGTCCATTCAAACTTTCTATTTCTTCTTGAATCAGTGGTGACAGTTTACGCCTTCTGGGGATTTTCCATTTCATCTAAATTCTTCAGTTTGTTGGGATACAGATGTTCGTAATGTACCCTTAGAATTCCTTTTATTTCTGAAAGGTCAGTAATAATATCTCTTCTTTTACCCTTGATGTTAGTAATTTGAATCTTCTCTCTTTTATTCTTGATCAGTCTATCTATTTTGCCAATTTATTGATCTTGTCAAAGAACCAACTTTTGTTTTCACTGATTTTCTCCGTTGTTTTCCTGGTCTCTCTTTCACTAATTTGTCCTCTAACCTTACTATTTCCTTCCTTTTCTGCTTCCTGTACATTTAATTTGTTCTTCTTTTCCCAGTTTCTTAAGGTGGAAGGTTAGGATAAAGAGTGTATCAGGCTAAATGAAATAAGTCAGTCAGAGAAAGACAAATATCATATGATTTCACGTACATGTGGAGTTTAAGAAACAAAACAAACGAGCCTGGGGGAAAAAGAGAAAGGCAAACCAAGAAACAGATTCTTAACTATAGAGTTAGCCATATTGTACACCTGAAACTAATGTTACACTGTATGTTAGCTAACTGGAATTTCAATAAAACCTTAAAACTTAAGGTTAACTTAAAACTTATTGACTTAAGATAATTTTTTTCTTTCAAATAATGTCATGTACAGCTATATATTTACTACTGAACACTCTTTACATCATATACATTTTGGTGTACTGTGTTTTCATTTTCATTCATCTCTAAGTATTTTTAAATTTCAGCCAGTTTTTCTTCAAATATTTTTTTGTTCCTTACTTCTTGCCTTGTGGTCCTCTTATTATGCATATTTTGCTGCACTTATTGGTATTCTGTATTTCTCTGAGGCGCTATTTATTTTCCTTCATTCTTTTTTTTTCCTCTGGCCTTATTTCATAATCTCTATTGCTCTATTTTCAAGCTTGTGAATTCTTTCTTCTGCCAGTTCAAATCTATTATTGAGCCTCTTGAGTAAGTTTTTTATTGTGGTTTTGTACTTCTCAATTTCTGATTTTCCATTAGCTTCTCCTTTTTTTATAATTTCTTTCTCTTTACTGATATTATCTGTTTTTATGAGGTATTTCTATCCTATCTTCCTGTCCTTCTTTAATCATGGTTTCCTTTAGTTCTTTGGGCATATTTACAACAGCTGCTCTGAGGTCTCGGTCTGTTACTTCTGACAGCTGGGTCCTCTCGCAAGTTCTGCTGCGTGCTATTTGTCCTGTATATGCACCACAGTCCCCTTTCTTTGAATGTTCCATAATTTTGTGTTGAAAAACACATTTTAGGTCATAAACTGTGACAATTCTGTGTAGTGATTCTCTTCCCTCCCCCACATAAGTTTTGTTCTAATATGCCTATTTGTTTAGTGACTTGGTAGGGCTATTTTAGTGAAGTCTATTTTCTCTGCAGTGTAGCCTATGATGTTCTTCAGAGGGTGCAGCTTTGGGGATATACACTGTCATGTGGGATGACTGGTTTTTATCAGGGCTCTCTTTGCGAGATCTTTCTATGAAGCCACGTGCCTGCTTTGGTTATCACACCCAGCTGTTAGCCTCAACTGATTACTCTATTGTTTTTGATAATGCTCTGAGGTTTAAATTGCTCCCTAAACTGATTCAATTAATTCTGTGTCCATTGTAGGGGTAATATTTGAAACTAGCGTTTTACATTTTTTACAACCCCAGGAGAGATCTTCTTAACTTTTGCTGTCACTGGACTTTTCTGGTAAACTTCTAGCAGATTTATGGTGGGGCTCTCAGACTCATCTGCATTGCTTCCCAACACTGTGTCCGTTTTATTCAAGGAAGCCATTAGAGTTGAAGTTCTCCATAGTTTATTTCAAACTTCTTCGGCTGAATAAAATTAAACTCTGTTCTCTTTTGCGCAGTGTTTCCTCAGCTTCCTGGGGCTCACATTCACTTAGTTTTTCTCCAACTTCACAGTATTCTTTGCTGATTTTGTCTTCTGATTTCTCGAGTATCTTAGCTCATGCTGCTACCACAAAATACCATAAACTGAATGACTCAACTAGGATACATTTATTTCTTACAGTTATAGAGGCTAGGAAGCCCAAGATCGAGGTGATGGCAGATGTGGTTGTTGGAGGGCCATATTCCTGGCTTTCTGACAACTACCGTCTTGCTGTGTGCTCATATGAGTATCCTTTGTGTATTGTCATAGAGAAAGAACCCTTTCTCTGTTCCTTTTCATAATGGGCACTATTTCTATCTGAGAGTATCAACATCACATAAGTCCAAGTGCCTCCAAAAGGTCTCTCTTCCAAATACCATAACATTGGGGTTTAGGGCCTCAACATATGAATTTGGGAGAGGACATATTCAATCTATAACATTAAGTTTGAATACCTGAGGGCTTAATCCTCCTCTTTTGGTGTTACCACCAGTCCCATGGCTTTAAGTACCATTGGTGTACTGAAACTCCCAAATTTATCTCTCCTGCTCACACCTTTTCCTCATGCCAGAGCCAACTCCTGATTCCTTGACTTATCTAATTGGATGAACAACAAATGTCTCAAACGTAACATGTAAAAACTGCCTTCCTTTCCCCAAACCAATTTTACTTTCAATCAACTTCATTTCAATTGATGGCAATTTTACATTTACAGTTGTTCAGGGAAAACCTTCTAGTCATGCTTGGTTTATATTCTTCTGAAGTCATGACTGGTTTAATTCTTCCTCACACCTCCCCATCTAACCAATCATGTTATCTTCAAAACATACCCAAAATCTGATCACTTCTTGCTCCGTTGCCACCTCTTGATTTGAGCAATCATCATCTCTCATCAGGTAGGCTAGTAACCTCTTTACTAGTTTCCCTATGTCCACAGTTGTTTATCTTAGTCTAGTCTCAACACAACAGCAGAATTCTCAGTTTCAAGTCATATCTTTTAAACGCAAATCACTTAACTTCTCTGTTGAAAACCCTTCAAAGGTTTTCCATCTCTCTAAGAGTAAACGCCAAAGTAGAGTTCCAATGCCAATAGTGCATATCAGAATCTATTGTAGACTTTAAAAATAGACTCATAAAGCTGAGCTTTATAGAATTCTGATTTATAGGTCTGGAGGGGGTGAAACAGTGGAGTGGCTCTCAAGGATATATAAATGTAATTTCTTAAGATCAACAGGTGTTTCTAAAGGCCCTACTGAATTGAGAACAACTGTGTTAGAGTGTAGGTACATGGAGGAGAAGAATCCAAGATATACAGGAGTTGCTGTTACTAATATTAATGCATAATGTAACGTTAATCATTATTTATATTACATATCAATAACAGCTAACATTTGTTGAGTTCTGGTAAGGAAAAAGGCAGTACGCTGAGCACTTAGCATGCATTAACTCAGTTAGTACTAAAAACCTTACAAAGCAGGCCCTACCGCATTTTGATTCTAAGACACATTTGTTTTCCCATCTAAGCATCTCTGAAACATGTGTCTTACAGCCACTGAAATCATATAATCACTACTGGCCAGATGGCAGTTATGATATATATGTCATTGCCTGCACAGACACAAACTTGATTATTCAGTCAATGATACTATATGAAACAAAACATTTTTACCTGAATCAAAAAGTGATTTATATAACAAAATTGAACCATGACTGTAAACAAGTTTTAGTAATACCTCACCAATTTATTTTGTTTCTACTTTCCTTTCAATGTATATATGTGAATGATATGTAATAAAATCTCTAAGTAATTCTGTAAGAGCCCTTTCAATAAGTACAAAATAAATGCAGTGAGAGAGTACTGTGTGGTAGTTTAATTGTCACTGTTTTTTCCTTCTAACTGGTACATTAAATAAGGTTGATTGATTGTGTCATATTAGATAAGAATAGATGAAATACAGCATATTCCTCCTACAATAAACGGATTCATAGGCTATATTATAAGTGGTCAATTATAACTATCAACAGTAAATCGAACCTGTTCAAACTCAGGCTATCTTTAAAGTTCTTTGCATGGCTCTGAGAGCTTGAGTTTGGAGTCTGACGGACTTGATTAAAAATCAGAGCTCTTTCATTTACTAGTTATAAGCTTTGATAATAGTACACAACTCCCCTCAAATTCCTTATACAGCTAAAGGGGAAATAATATATGTCTTGTAACGGGAGGATTAAATACTATTTTTGTTAAATGCCCAATTCCAAAATGTTAGATTGTGCCCTCTACTTTCCTGAAATTTATATATTTGTTTGCGTACAATTATGAAATAACATAATCATTCTTTTTACCAAATACCAATCCCACAACCTGGAGACAATCTTGGCAATTCTCTCAAAATCTCTATGAACTCAATGCATGTGTGTGTGTTTGTGTGTGTGTGATTTGAAATCGGAACATTATAAAACTTTATTAGCATTTCCTAGTGAATAGCATATTCTTAAAATCTGTAGCTTTTCAAGAACTGTGACGGTTCTTGTTTGTTTACTGCTATATTCCTCTAAAAATGTGTTTGGAACAAGAGTTGTTGATTCAATAAATATTTGTTGAATGAAGGAATGAGGTTTGATTTTAAACACATACCTACCTACCTACCTCCTTCTTAGTTTTCAGTTACATAATATCCCATTATTAGAAAATAGAATTATTTCAAGAAGCTTTTTGAATGACATGAAATTGTTGATATACAAAAAACCCTCTATAAATATTTTTGTATGAATATAATTTGAAAAAGTAGGCAGGCTTATATTTTTAGAATATATTTCTATAAATCTATTTAACAAATAGAGCTAACAAATAGATCTTGACTTAACAAGTCAAGAGTTTTTCCTTTAATTTTGAAAGGTAATACCCAAATTAAAAATTATGTATTTTTGTTTGCCCAGTAAAACCCCCACTTGTTTTGAAAACAAATCAACATTTAACTTTGGAGAATTATTTCTTTCTCTCTCTCTCTCTCTCTCAGTCCATGTGAATTTTGTGACATGAAACCCACCCCTCAAAAAAAAAAACCCCACCCTTCAGCTCCAGGGTGAGTGTTTGTTTGTACTGGAAACAGGGTTGCCAGATTGAGCAAATAAAAACATAGAATGTTCAGTTAAATTTGAATTTTAGAAGAACAATGAATTTTTTTAGTATAAAATCACATACCTATACATATACATTGGAGACATATATAAACAGATACAAGTGTGTATATTAGATATATAAGATTTTATGATGAATTAGATTAAAATTTATTGACAGAAATTCAAAATTCTTGGCCATTTCTTAATCTGCATAAATAACTGAGTCTAAATTAGAGATAATAACATATAACAAATAAAAATGATAATTTTAGGCAATTTTTGTATTGCATTAATAAATGTATTGTACAATGCTAAAAATGTTTACCTTATTTTTTTAGAAATTAATTCTATGTACAGTTCTGCAACAGTTTATACTTAGTTCCATACTAATCCCACTTCCAGAAAACTGTTTAATATACCATATCTCCCCCGATGGATGGCACCACAATAAAGTGAAGTGTTCCTTTGAAATTGTGAGATTGTGTATACATATGTGTGAGTATCTTACTGAAAATTTGAAAACTATGAATTCCCTAAAAAAAATAGGGTCTATGACCTTTTCTTTATATCAGCAGTATTTATCAATCTGTCTGGAATATTGCAAGAGATTAATACATCTTTGCTGAACTGAACAAAATGAAAGCACTGTATCTACAATAAGACTTTCGGCAACAGGTATACAGGGCATGAATCAGTTAACTGTCAAGTCATAGGCTCCCATACATATCTGACTTCTCAACTCAAGTTATTTTCATGTAGACTTAGGCTAATTTTTAAACTACGACAATATAAATAGGCATGATGAACATCTGTAATTTCTAGTCTTGTAGGATCAAGTAGAAAAAAATCAAAGCACAGGAATCATTATATTTTGAAATTCAAAAAGAGAAAATGAGAAAAAATAAGTTAATGCCAAGGCCATTAAATGAAAAGAAAGACATTTATTTGAGCGCATGATTTATGTTTAAAAAAAAACCTTGCTTTTTTGATAAAAGAATATGTTTTATGGAATCTTTATCTAGATATTAAAATGTCTAACATTATATAAAATACAGATTCTTAAAGTACTAACAAATTCTGTAAGAAGTAACATATATAACCTAGTCAATTAATTTTAATTTCTCCACCCAAAATAACATTTTCTCATTACTCTCCATGTAAACTCAGTTAAGTATAACTTAATGATATTATTATTTCTTCTATTTTTGTGCCCCAAAACAATTAGATATTGAAGGAAAGACAATGCATTTACCTCTAGAAAAGTAGTTTGTTACTCAGAGGTACTAGAATCCTACTTCTGGGTTTTAGTTTATTTTTAACTCAAATTTCAGGTTTATAATGCTAAATTCAAATCTAGGTTTTATGCAGTATGATGAAATGTGAAAGAAAGTAGTACATCATGAACACAAGGTCAGTCACTCAGTGGACAATGTCTTATCCTAGGCAATGTTTTTTATTGATTTTTAAGCATTAGAAGAGCATATTTGACTATGAAAGATAAGCAAATAATGTGGTAAAGCTCCATATCAATATATCTTTAAAACTTTTAAAGAGCTATAAGTTTAAGAGAATTAAAGAAGGAAAGTTTTTTTAAAAAAGAAGGAAAAGTTGCTGATACAGGAAATATCACTCAAATACACAGACCTACCTGTAATGTGAAGTTGATTAGAATTAACTTTACATTTGCCTATGGGATCTATTATTCCATGGATTTTACAGTTAGACTTTAACTGAGGCAAACTACAATTAAGCTACTCACAATACATTGGAAAAAATGTTTCCAACTGAAAAAAATTATTGCAAATGTTAAGATATGCAAGATATTTTCACTCATGTTAATCAAATATAAGATTAAATATCTCCTCTTTTTTTAAACATTTTTTTAACATTTATTTATTTTTGAGACGGAGAGAGACAGAGCATGAACGGGGGAGCATCAGAGGGAGAGGGAGACACAGAATCTGAAACAGACTCCAGGCTCTGAGCTGTCAGCACAGAGCCCGACGCGGGGCTTGAACTCACAGACTAGGAGATCATGACCTGAGCTGAAATCAGAAGCTTAATTGACTGAGCCACCCAGGCACCCCAAGATTAAATATCTTCAATGCAAGGAGTAATTATAATGTTTTGACAGGTTTCTGCCTTATGATACCTATTAAATACTCAAATTTCACTTTAAAAATGAAGATTATTAATCATAGCAATATTTCAAGAGACTCCATTTAACATAAACTTGTTCCTAATAAATACTTATATAATGTAATGAATATTTATCTAAAACTGAATGTACCATTGAAACTAAATGTTTCAATACCTCTGTAATAAGCATAAGCTATAAAAAACCGAACTCATCCTTCTACTGTATTATAACATTTACACGGATCAATATCCACTTATTGTTTCTATTCATTAACATGGCACCCCACCCACATAAAAATGTTCATATCCTTAATAAGGTTATCATAGAAATGAATGTGAAGTTGTTAAATGAAAAGATAAATTAAAATGAAGTCCTTTGTAGTTGTGTTTTTGTGTTTTTTAGAGTCCCTGAATTGTCAGGAGTGTTATTCAAAAAGTATTACATTAATAATAAGTTTCTGTTATTGAAATTATACCACAAAAACAGTATAGATGTGTTTATGAGAAGCCAAAGCTTCAAATTGTTTTTTTTAAAAGCAACATGTCAGGTTGAATTAAACTATATTAAAATAATCCAACGATATTTTGTTTTATTTTTATTTTTAATTTTTTTAATGTTCATTTATTTTGGGGAGAGAGCATGACCAGGGGAGGGGCATAGTGAGAGGGAGACAGAGAATCCAAAGAAGGCTCTTAACTGTCAGTGCAAAGCCCAACAAGGGGCTTGAACCCAAGAACCATGAGATCATGACCTGAGCCGAAGTTGGATGCTCAACTGACTGAGCCACCCAGGTGCCCCAAGATATTTTCATTTTAAACCAGTACTAATATTTTGAAAGGCAAGTAGTGTATAATTCCTCTAATAATATCACAGAAATATTCAGAAGAGAGACTCCTTCAAATAATTTTCATTTACTGTTACAAATAAATTGCCATTGCACTAATTAATCATAGTCCTCTGAGGCTTACAACAGTTGATGTCTTAATGTTTCAGAGAAAGTGACATATCCACATACAGGAAACATACTGGGGTCTTTCCCTTTTGAGACTATTAGAATTAACCTAATAGTTAAAACTGAATAGAGATAGGATCAAATAAAAATACATTTTTAACTTCATCCAAATAAAGTCTATAAATGGGGTTAGAATATTAGTTACAACTAGTGCAGTTAAAAGTCTTTGGGCCTCTAAGACCAAAATGACAACCTTCTAATAATATAAAATTATTATCTAATAACAGATCTGTTAGTCATCAAAATGGTATCTTTGTGCATCAACATGTAAATGGTTTCTAAGACATTTAGAATTCTCTATTTAAAGGATCTAATAAGAATTAAATTTGAGAAAACACCTCAATACTTTTAACATATGATATTGTAAACATCACATGACATCTCAACAAGATGAATCTTGTATCTTGGTAGAGGCAGCAATTAAATTATTATTATAAGACTCACTACCCAGATGAGTTCTAGAAAAAGGGCTATTATATTGAGGGAATATCAAGAGGACAGGATAATATTAAGAAGGACAGATGAGAACTGGCCCAGTGATCTCTAATCTTCCTATTTCTCCCTTGTTCTTTCCATGTGTAATATATATTCTGAAAGATATTGACTGAGGGTTGATGGGGGGGTGGGAAGGAGGGGAGGGTGGGTGATGGGTATTGAGGAGGACACCTGTTGGGATGAGCACTGGGTGTTGTATGGAAACCAATTTGACAATAAATTTCACATTAAAAAAATTAAAAATAAAGAAAAATAAAATTAAAAAAAAGATCCTTTTCAACTGGATTACTTTTATCGTAGGGTCATGCCAAGTATGTTCTCATTGATGTTGCCTTGACCATTTACAGAAAATCAGAGAGACAGAAATGAACAGATGTATAATTTATTTCTGGGAAGAGGGTTATCAAGTTTGCAAACATATTATAGTTAGGTTCTGAATTTTAATGGATGTTTGAAAACTAAGGAATAATTAAGAAGAATTCATGTCATTGACTAATTATATAACTTAGAATATTCTGGATTAGCTTCAAATCTTCACATATATTATTTTGTATGTGGGGAAAAGATGGTAAGCAATTATACCACTGTATTATATTATTGCACAAAATTATACATATAAAAATATACTGACAAATGCAACAAGTACAGCACTAATAAAACTAACAACAGCATACCCATATTAATACTAATAGACTATAACACTAATAAAAAGAGAAACTTGCTTTTTCATTATATAAGTGTAAAACAATAAACCTATTTCACATTTATGCTCCTCAGATTACTATATTTCTTTGTTTCTTTCAACTAATATACACAAAGATAAAAAAACTGTCTAATATATTTGTATCATTAGTTGTTCTGCAAGAGCATTACTGTTTTTATTGACTTTAGGATTACAGGGAACACATATGATTAATTCTGACACAGAAAGTATCAAATTGAGGTACACTTCAAACATACTAGAATTATGAGATAATCATGAAATAGTAAAGATTTGATTCCTTAAAAAAAAATCTAGGAGATAAAAACCAAAAATATTTATCACTGAGAATTTTCTTTTAAATTGCACCAGAGATCCTTCTAAAAGTAAACAGTTTTTATAACTACTTAAAGAAACTGCAAGTTGCTTAATAAATAGTATTAATATATATATATTCAATATGAATTCTAACACTATTTACAATAACTGTTTGTAACTAACCAATCTTTCTACAGAGACTGACTTAAAATGAGAGTGGTAAAGTTTGCTGTAAAGCTTAAAAATTCTAGATTGATTTGTTCAATCTTAATAAGTAAAGTTGATTTGAAACTCTGTATTTAAGAGGCATATACTAATTAAGTCACAGTGATTCACATTTACTCAAATCTTTAAACCAAAGATAAGGTAACATTACTGGTACCTCTCTCCGTCGAGAAGCCCAACATGTTTGTTTGATCTTCCATACCACTGCAGCCACCAGCAATAGGGATAAAAAACAACTGGAAAATAAAATACAAATAATTTTTGCTTAAAACATTAGAAACATGTAATGAAATACAAAAGAATACACAGAGAATTTAAAAGTAAATAGAACTAACCACTCCACGTTGGTAAATAAAGCAAAAGTGGATAAATTAGCAATGTTTAAAATGCTCTCAAGTAAAATCAAAGCATACAGTAATTATTTATATTCCTTGTTATACAGTGTAGTCAATCTTTAAGATTTTTTCTGACAGAAGGAGTATAAATTTATAACTGTTAGTCTTATGAAGCAACAGAAATCAATTTAAAATTGCTATTGAGTCATAAAAGCTTGCAACTTTATAAATTTACATTTCAAACAGGTTCATTCACTTTATCTGTATTAGCAACTATTGTAGATATGAGCATATTCCAGTGGTTTTCAATTGAAGACAATTTTGCTCCCTGTTTACCCCTAGGGCAATCTGGCAATGTCCGGAGACATGTGATAATCACAACATTGATAGGGGTACAACTTGGCATCAGATAAGTAGAGATTTGAATTTGAATACTGCTAAACACCCTGCAATGCACGGAACTGTCCCCAACAGCAAGGAGTTATCCAGTCCAAGTTGTCAGTAGTGCTGAAGTTGAGAAACTCTGGCCCATGCTAAAGTTTACACTAAGAAATAATTCAGTCACAGTGTTTATAGGTACGGCTTATACATATTAGGTACAATATAGCCATAAGCTATGAAAATGTGGGATACTTTGTTAACAGTGGTTTGAGACTGGCAAATCTCAAAATAACAGAATTATGTGAGTCTGATTAATCGGTTCCAACCATGTAGCACTGTTTTCTCTCCCTTTGCTCTGCGATCGAACGTTATGCTGTGAAAACACCCAGAGATGAGTAGACCCGGACCACTACAAATTCACTGGTTACAGGTCACTACAAAAAACCTTATCTTCATCCTTAATTGATAATCCTTGTATTCTTCAACTGATTCACTCATAAGCTGTGTAAATCTTAACATTTTCTACTTTTGTTAATTCCATAATATATTTTTTTCTCCCTGTTTCACTTGAAGAGAAGATCTTAGAATATTCTTCAAGGATGATAACAAGGGCAATTCTAGCACCTATCCTTTGAGTGCTGAACACATTCCTGATACTGTGCTAAATACATCACATTGATGCTTGGATTTAGTTTTATAAGAACACTTCTGGATGGAATATATGATTCCTATTTTTAAAAAGAAAACCCCAATGCTCAGAAAGTTCAAAATAAATTACTTATAGTCCCAAAGGAAATAAGTGGTAGAGTCAAAATTCAAATCCACCTATGTACGCCTCAGACTCTCTCCTCCCCATCTGTTAAGCAACTCTGATCTTGCACACAATCTCATAAGAGTTGTATTTCCATTTCCATTCTCTAATCTGTTATCCAGTATCAAATAAAGTGGATAAAAAAAGAAAAAGAGAAAAAAGCCTGTGATCCTAATCTTTTTAACCACTGAAGTGCCTTTTGGTCTTAGTAATTATCTTGTCCCTAATATTTATACCCTCTGTTTCATCTTAATTTTAATTTCCACAAGTGCGCAAGTCCCATATCTCCTGAAAAAAAAAAAAAAAAAAAACAACTACCCTATTTTATTGACCCTATCATTTCCTCTAGTTTATTATGTGATCAAGGTAGGCACCTCTATGTCAATTTCCTCATAACCTAGTCTTATTTAACTCCTTGTAATCTGGCATCTGCCTTATATACTAATAAAGTTGTTACTATTAATAATGATTAATATTTATAAAATAGTCAACATTCTAAAGAATACTTTCCTCAAGGTGGCTTTCTAAAAATGAAATAAATAAACTGGTCTCTTCTCTATTAACTGACTTTCACTTCTCAATTGACAACACTAGCCACCCATTCTTTAAAACTTGTTCTTAATACTTTATTTTCTGTTTTAAAGTTTTTATTTAAATTCCAGTTCCTTAACATACAGTGTAATATTAGTTTCAGGTGTACAATTTATTGATTCAATACTTACATACAACAGCCGGTGCTCATCACAAGTGCCCTCCTTCATACCTATCACCTATTTAACCCACCCACCCCCACCCCCCTCCCCTCTGGTAACGCTCAGTTTGTTCTCCATAGTAAAGTCTGTTTCTTGGTTTGCCTGTCTCTTTTTTCCCCTATGATTATTTGTTTTGTTTCTTAAATTCCACATGAGAGAAATCATATGGTATTTGTCTTTCTCTGAGTTATTTCCTTAGCATAATACTCTCTCGCTCCATATATATACTTACTCAACATCTTATTTATCCATTCATCTACTCGATGGAAATTTGGGCTCTTTCCATAATTTGGCTATTGTAAATAATGCTGCTACAAATATTGGGGTGCATACATGTCTTCAAATTAGTATTTTTGTATTCTTTGGGCAAATACCTAGTAATGCAATTGCTGGATCACGGGGCAGTTCTATTTTCAACTTCCAGTTTGCATTCCCATCAATAGCGTAAGAGGATTCCCCTTTCTCCACATCCTCACCAACATCTATTATTTCTTATGTTGTTAATTTTAACTATCCTGACTGGTACGAGGGGGCATTTTGTTGTGGTTTTGATTCGTATTTCCCTGATGATGATCATGTTAAGCATCTTTTCATGTGTCTGTTGGCCATGTGTATATCTTCTTTAGAAAATGTCTATTCATGTCTTCCCATTTTTAATTAGATGTGTTTTTTGGATATTGAATTCTATCAGATCTTTATATATTTTAGATACTCTTTTCCAGATATGTCATTTGCAAATATCTTTTCCCATTCCATAGGTTGCCTTTTAGTTTTATTGATTGTTTCCTTCACTGCACAGAAGCTTCTTATTTTGATAAAGTCCCAACAGTTTATTTTTGCCTTTGTTTCCCTTTCCTAAGGAGACATATCTAATAAGAAATTGCTATAGCCAATGTCAAAGAGGCTACTGCTGTGTCATCCTCTAGAACTTTTATGGTTTCCTGTCTCACATTTAGATCTTTCATCCATTTCAAATTTATATTTGTGCTTGTGTGTGAAAGTGGTTCAGTTTCATTTTTCTGCCTGTTGCTGTCCACTTTTCCCAACACTATTTGTTGAAGAGACTCTTTTTTTTTTTTTTTCCCTCAGATATTCTTTCCTCCTTTGTCAAAGATGAATTGACCATAAAGTTGCAAGTTGATTTTTGGATCTTCTATTCTGTTCCATTGATCTATGTGTCTGTTTTTGTCGCAATACCGTACTATCTTAATCAAACTAGAGCGTTGTAATATAACTTGAATTCCAGAATTGTGATGCCTACAGCTTTGCTTTTCCTTTTCAAGGTTGCTTTGGCTATTCGGGGTCTTTTGTGCTTCCATACAAATTTCAGGATTGTTGTTCTAACTTTGCGAAAAATGCTGTTGGTATTTTGATAGGGATTGCATTAAATATATAGATTGCTTTGGGTAATATAGCCATTTTACCAATATTTGTTCTTCTAATCCATGAGCATGGAATGTTTTCAATTTCTTTGTGTCATCTTAAATTTCTTTCATCAGTGTTTTATAGTTTTCAGAGTATAGGTTTATTACCTCTTTAATTAGGTTTATTCCTAGATATCCTATGGTTTTTGATGCAATTGTAAATAGGATTGATTCCTTGATTTCTCTTTCTGCTGCTTTATTACTGGTATATAGAAATACAACAGATTTCTGCATGTTGATTTTGTATCCTGCAATTTCACTGAATTTATCAGTTCTAGCAATTTTTTGGTGGGGACCTTCAGTTTTTCTACATACAGTATCATGTCATCTGCAAATAGTGAAAGTTTTAATTCTTCCTTGTTGATTAGGATGCTTTTTATTTCTTTTTGTTGTCTGACTGCTGTGGCTAGGACTTACAGTACTATGTTGGATAAAAATGGCTAGAGTCGATATCTTTGTCTTGTTCCTGACCTTCATGGAAGAACTCTCAATATTTCCTTGTTGAGGATGATATTAGCTGTGGGCTTTTTATATGTGGCCTTTATTATGTTGAGGTGTGTTCCCTTTAGCCCTACTTTGTTGAAGGATTTCATCAAGAATGGATGCTGTATTTTGTGAAATGCTTTGTCTGCATATTGAAAGGATCATACAGGGTTCTTATCCTTTCTTTTATCAATGCGTTGTATCACACTGATTGATTTGCAAATATCGAACCACCCTTGCGGCCCAGGAATAAATCCTGCTTGATGGTGGTGAATGATTCTTTTAATACACTGTTGGATTCGGTTTGGTAGCATTTTATTGAGAATTTCTGCATCCATTTCATCAGGGATATTAGCCTGTAATTTTATTTTTTAATGGAATCTTTGTCTGGTTTTATATCAAGACAATGTTGGCTTCATAGAATGAATTTGGAAGTTTTCCTTTCTTTTCTATTTTTTGGACTAGTTTGAGAAGAATAGGTATGAGCTCTTCTTTAAATGTTTGGTAAAATTTGCCTGTGAAGCCATCTGGCCTTGACTTTTGTTTGTTGGGAGATATTTAATTCAATTTTTTTTTTTTTTTTTTTTTTTTTTTTTTTTTTTTTTTTTTTGCTGGTTATTGGTCTGTTCAAGTTTTCTATTTCTTCCTGTTTCAATTTTGGTAGTTTATATGTTTCTAGGAATTTATTCTTTTTCTCCGGGTTGTCCAATTTTTTGGCATATAATTTTTCACAATATTCTCTCATAATTGTTTGTATTTCTGTGGTGTTGTTTGTTATTTCTCCTGTCTCATTTGTGAGTTTATTTATTTGGGTCTTTTTTCTTTTTGATAAATCTTGCTAGGGGGTTATCAATTTTATTAATTTTTTTGAAGAAATTATCTTATTGGTTTCCCTTCATCCTTCCTGACATAGTACAGGGTCAGTGAAAGTTGGCTGCATTCCAGGTTTCCTCTTTTAAATTATGGACATTCCCTAAAAGCCAGTTTACATCATGCTGTTGTTACCTTCTCTTGCTCTCAGAAAGCGCAAGCTCAGTTATCCTCATGGCCTCAGCTATAACCTTAATTGGAATGATTTCCAAACCTTTATCATTAGACCTGCCCAAATGAAAGCATCTTGTCACTAAAGGTGAACTAACATTTATTTCAGACGCCCTCCCAGGAAAGAAATTCCCAGCAAACTCTGTAATCCAGCCCCTAATCACTCATCAAAGCTGAGAAGCCGCTGACTCACAAGCATTCTATTTTTAGCTAGCTCAAACTAGAAAAATGTTCTTCTATTAAGCTCTTTCTAACTTTTATCAATCAATGCTGTTTCTGCCTTCTGGGTTATATGTTAAAACTTCTTTATATATTTGAAGAAGCCTACAGGATTCCTTCTAGTTCACTAGTTCTCAGTCAGAAAAGTTTTGTACTCCAGAAGATATTTGGTAGTGTCTGGAGACATTTTGGTTTCACCATTTGGTGGACATCTAGTGGGATGCTGGTAAATGCCTTACAAAACACAAGTCACCCCCCTCCCCCATAAGAGAGATTTTCCCATCTTAATATTCCAATAGTGCCATGAAACCCTGTTCTAGTCTGAATTATTGCCATTGTTGTATCCCAGATTAACACTGTAACTGTTAAAATGTGGTAGTAAAAAGTAAAGACTAAGAATCCATTTATCTGAATTTGAGTCCTTTAACATGAGATATATCACCTCCAATATATTGTGCCCAATCTGAACTCATGAATAAAATTCATAATAATAAAAGACACAAACATCCATTGAGTAATATGTACCAAGTACAGTTATGTGTTTTACATGGATTATTCAATTACCACAATCACACATGATATACCACGTATACTGTTATGAAATTATTTAAAGATAAGAGAGCTAAGTCATACAGACTCTAAATAAGTTGCCTAAGTTACAAAAGTCTTAAATTGCAAGTTCTCCCTTTCTCCCAACTTCTTTTGATTCACCATTTCTTTTCAGCTAAAATGTAAAAACACATTCAACTTCAGAATCCCTGTGCCAAGGGGCGTCTGGGTGGCTCAGTCAGTTAAGCCTCCAACTTTGGATCAGATCCTAATCTCACAGCTCAGCCTCTGAGTTCGAGCCCCGCCTCAGGCTCTGTACTGACAGGTCAGAGCCTGGAAACTGCTTAGGATTCTGAGTCTCTGTCTCTCTTTGCACACCCCCACTCCCACCCCCATCCCACTTACACTCTGTGTGTGTCTCTCTCTCTCGAAAATAAACATGAAAAAAATAATAAAACCAAGATGATGTCAACAAATAGGCAAAACAATAAAGTTTTCACAAAATTTTAATAATCTCCAATAAATATTAGAAACCTAGCGAAATATACCTCAGTTCCTGGCATATAGTAGTTGTCATTAAGTTTTTGTTAAATGAATGAAATTCATTCTTCAATAGATTGAAAAATCTGTAATTGTTTCTGATATTAGATGTCCTATTTGGCATTTTAATCCTTATAGCAAGGAAATATTTACAAATATTTTTTTTTATTTCTAATAAACCAAACTGCAAATAAAAGTTATAGTCCCTTTTTTAAGGGACCATAAAAACAAAGATTCTTGACAGATTTACCCAGCATTGTTGAAAACTCATTCTTTCGTGACTATCAGAAAACGCTAGTCCAGGGGCGCCTGGGTGGCGCAGTCGGTTAAGCATCCGACTTCAGCCAGGTCACGATCTCGCGGTCCGTGAGTTCGAGCCCCGCGTCAGGCTCTGGGCTGATGGCTCGGAGCCTGGAGCCTGTTTCCGATTCTGTGTCTCCCTCTCTCTCTGCCCCTCCCCCGTTCATGCTCTGTCTCTCTCTGTCCCAAAAATAAATAAAAAAAAAAAAGTTAAAAAAAAAATAAAAAAAAAAAAAAAAAAGAAAACGCTAGTCCATACTGACAATCCTGGAAACCTTTAGAATGACAAAATTTCCATCAGTCTTCATTACTTGATAGAGCAGTGCCCTGCACACCGCCCTGTTCTTTCCACTGGTTTCCTTATGCCCAATGGATGCTCAGTGAGTGAGAAATAAACTTTTATTAAATCAAGTGACTAAGATTTCTGGGTTTATCTGGTCTAATTAGCTTTTCCCTAATATCTCTTTTAACTCAAAGGTCTTAATGGGTAACATCAAGTATTAGCATCCCTTAATCTACTATGTGGCACTTTGGTCAGAGAAAAACTAGTTTCACTGCTTTCTTTCACATCTTCTTTTTTCTTTCATATTCTACAATAGCTCGTACTGCTCCTTAGTATAGATATGGGTTGGGGGGGCACGCAGGAATAATTGGGCATTCATTTCTTAATAAAGTCTGCTGTATAATAATGCCAGAAGATCTGAAAGGTTCAACACCCTTTAGTAAAATCCTCCTAATGGAAATAGAAAAAAAAAAAACAGAAATGAAAAGAAATATAAAAAGGCAAGTACATGAGCTACAGGAATAAAAAAGAGAAGCGTAGGAACTTAGGGAGAAATATTTCAATAATTTGATTTTAACCTTCATAAAATGGTCATTATGGAAAGGATTCTTAATATGAAAAACCATGGAACTCATTAGGTATTCTCATTTAGTGAAAATTAAAAAGAATTCAATAAATGTAACACAGTGTGGTATAAGGTTATATTGTAAAGCAGGTTTCTAGTGACAAAGAAATATCCTCTGGTGGTAATCTAGTTGGCCAAATGCAAAAAGAGATAATATTGTCACTATTTTATAGCAATTTGAGGTTAATTGATCATAAAATTCAAGTCTTAAATACATATTTTAAAAGATGGTTTGGGCATATTAATCTTTTATTCCACTGAAAAATGCTACAAACTAGGGAATTGTTTTGAAATATAGAAACATATTATTTTAAAAAGTAGTTTACCTCCTAATAACTGCTATTCCAGAAAATATCTTTCAAGGGTTTTAAAAATACCTTCCTAACACTTGAAAGATGTTTTTTTCTTATCAACTAAAATATTAACAAAGTAAATTGCTAACTTAGAATGCAATAAAAACTCCATATTTAAAAAATTATTTGTTTTAGTTATTAGATTGGCAAAGATGAAAAATCAACAAGGTCTAGTGGGTAAAGGTGGAAAAACAATGTGTTCATTGCAATAAATTGTTACGAATTTTCTGAGGATTGTTAAGCAAGAGTTAATTATACCTTAGGATGCATTGTCAGCTAAGATGATTTCAAAGGCAAGAGACAGAAATCTAACACAAAATGGTATAAACAATATCAGGACTAAATGGATTTTATACTTCCTGCTATGAAAATAAATTGTGTTCTCCCAAGATTCCTATGCTGAAGTCCAACATCCAATGTGACTATATTTTAGAGATAAGTAATTTAGGAGGTAATCAGGTTAAATGAGGTCATTAGGGTAGGGTCCTGATTCAACAGTATTTTGTTTTCAATTTTCTTTAAATTAAAAAAAAATGATGCTTATTTATTTATTATTTATTTTATTTTTTTAAAGAAAGAGAGAGAGCAAGCCAGGGAGGGGCAGAGAAAGAAAGGGAGAGAGAAATCCCAAGCATGTTCCATGCTGCCAGCCCAGAGCCCCCATGCAGGGCTTGAACCAACGAACTGTGAGATCATGATCTGAGCAGAAATTGAGTTGAATGGTCAACCAACTGAGCCACCCAGGTGCCCTAGGATTAGTGTTCTTATAAGAAGATACCCAGAGAGCTTGCTTTTTCCTTTTTTTGTTCTTCTCTTCTCTTTTCCTTTTCTTTTATCTTTCTCTCTCCCCCTCTCTCTCTCTTCCTCCTTCTCAACCCCTCCCAGCCTTCCTCTCCCTCTTCTTCCACTGTGCACACACTGAAGAAAGGCCATGTGAGCACACAGTGAGAAAGTGGCCATTGGTAAGCCAAGAGGAAGCCTACATCAGAAACCAACCACTCCAGCACCCTGATCTTGGACTCCTCAGCCCCCCGGACTGTGAGATAATAAATTTCTGTGGTTTAAGTCACTAGTCTGTGTAGTATTTTGTATGGCAGCATGAGCAGAGGCAGATTTGGGTACCAGGAAGTGGGTGCTGCTTGTAACAAATGTCTATAAATGTGGAAGCAGCCCTGGAACTGAGTAATGGGTAGAGGCTGGGGGAAATCTGAGGAGCATGCGAGAAAAAGCCTTGATTTCTATGAAGAGACTGTTGGAAGAAATGGATGATGTTAAAAGCGGTTCTGGAGAGAGCTCAGAAAGAACCAAGTACAGCTAGAGAGAAGGTCTCTCTTCTTAGAGAATGCATAAATGATCACAAACAGAATGTTGATATACATACATACAGATGTTAAAGACCATTCTGGTAAAGTCTCAGATAGAAATAAGCAACATGTTAATAGGAACTGGAGGAAAGGCCACCCTTGTTATAAAGTGGCAAAGAACTTAGCTGAATTGTGTTCCAGTGTTTTGTGGAAGGTAGAATTTACAAGCTATAAAATTGGATATTAGCAGAGAATACTTCTGAGCAGAGTATTGAAGACAGAGCTTTGGATCTCCTCATGGCTTATAGCTAAATGCAAGAAGAGAGATGAGTTGGAGAAGGAACTGTCTAGAAAAAAAGGAACAAGAACTTGGAGGTTTGGAAAATTCTCAGCTTAAACCATATTGCAAAATCTGAAAAATCATGTTCTGAAGATAACATTAAAGGGTGTAGCTGAGCAACCATTTATAAAAAAGAGATCATGGGTATGATTCAGGGACTTAATCAGCCATCTCAGCAGAACCAGGAATAGAGATGAGATTTTACCAGCAGAGACACTGTGAGTGTGAACTGAAGGGGGCAGAGAAAACAAAAGGGAATGAAAGAAGGGTGTCAGGCTTCTTGGATTCTACAGATTGGGACCATGGAGCTATTTATTCAGTTGGGAATGTGCTTTACCCTTTAAGAAAAGGGAGTGATCCTAAAGTTAAGTAAGAGATCATCAGGGCAAGACTGGTTGGTTGTTCCTTAATCTTCAAGGGTGGGACCTCTGTGGGGACCAAGATGCCACCATCTAGGGATAAAGGGGGATAAAGCTGCAGCACAGTGCTGCAGGGGCAGGGCCACCTCACAATGCTAAGAAGGTGGGGCCACTCCGTAGAGCTGTGTGGTGACACTGTCACCCCAGTGTATCTGGACGAAGGGCACTGAACCAGAGGATTATTCTCAAATCTTTAACATTTGGTGGAATTTGCCTTGCTAGGTTTTAGACTTGCTTGGGACCAGTTCCCCCTTTCTTCTTCAGATATCTCCCTTAAGAATTGAGAATGCCGACCCAACCATGGTATTTTGGAATCATATAAATTGTCTGGTTTTACTGGTTCATAGGTAGAGAAAATATTGCCTCAGGATGAATTGTATCCTAAATCTCATCCATATCTGATATAGATGGTATTTACATGAGGCTTCAGGCTTTAAAACTTTAGAGCTGATGTAGGAATGAGTTAAGGCTTTTGAGATTGTTGGGATGGAGTGGATGTATTTCGCATGCAAAAGGACATGATTGTGGGAGGCCACAGGCAGAATATAACGGATGAATTGTATTCCTCCAAAATTCATATGTTGAAACCCTAAACCTGAAAGTGATTATATTTGAAAATAGGGACTTTGGGTTGTAACTGAGGCTAAATGAGGTCATAAGGGAGGAATCCTGAACCAACAGAATTAGTGTCCTTATAAAAAGAGACCCCAGAGAGCTGGCATTTTCTCTCCATCTCCTTGCATTGAGGAAAAGCGATGTGAACGCACAGCAAGAACGCAGCCGTCTGCAAACCAAGAATTCTCACACCAGAAACCAACAATACTCGCACTCAAATCTTGGACTTCCCAGCCAGCAGGACTGTAGGATTTATAAATTTCTGGTGTTAAAGCCACTCTGTCTGCGGTACGGCAGCCATGCCGACTAAGACACTCCTCAAGGTCAGAAGGAAAAAAATAACTGCCAGGTTTGGACTGATCGGCACGCTGGCTACATTGCTCTCTGATTCTCCGAACTATACACTCTACTGTGCATCAGCTCTGGCCTCAGGCCCGTTTCCCTCTTAGGAATACAAACGGATGCAGGAATTCCAGGACTCCCATTACATACCATTTGTTACACATGGCTACTCTTCACCTATCACATGCCTATTGAAGTTAGGCACTAACTGGCTTTAGGCCACCTGTGAAGCTAGTGAGGGATCAATCCCACTCAAATAAATTCATTGCTGTATACCCATATGGAAGGAGTTAAATGAAGGCTGAGAAATAATCCATAAAATATACTTTAGATATCATTTATGTAAAATTCATAGGAAAATACCCAAATGAACTCCCTCCAAACTGCTAACAGATTTACAAATTTACAGAGCATCTTTGATAAATCCTTTCTTGAAATAGTTTACATAAGGTAGGGAGAAACAACATCTCGTAAGGAAGATCCTCCTGGTTAACTCCTCCTGTTACAAATAATCTACCTGGATAATACCCTAATCTCCCAAACTTACAACAGAAATTGATTAATGGTCAATGTATACAAATGCTCTTTTCTACACCCAATTTTTATTTAAAGCACACCTTAATGAAATCACGTGGTTAGGGTAAATGTTTTAATTATAAGATTTCCTTAATATTTTAAAAGTAGGAAATGTTCTTCTTAAAAAAAACTTTTCTAGACCATCAGTTCTAGTTTTCTAGAACATAACATACACAGAAATATCACAAGCACACAGCTCAGTGAATTATCACAAAGGTAATATACCCATGTAACCAACATCCCAATAAAACAATAGTAATTTACCCATTCCTTCCTCCTCAAAGGTAGCTCTCATGCTGATTTTTAATACTGTAGTTTGGTTCTACCTATTTCTGAACTTCATACAAATGAAATCCTACAGTATTTGTTCTTTTGTTTCTGGCTTCCTTTGTTCAACACTATTGTTTGGAGTGACATCTATATTGTTCTTGTAGGATTAGTTTGGTTTTTTTCTGTTACCCCATATTTTTTCCTTTATACGGCTATATTCTCCATTCCGTTATTTTTGGGTATTTGAGATATTCTCAGGTTTTGGCTATTTAAAACACACTGCTATAGCTATTTTTGCATGGCTTTTGATGGAATGGAATTGTGGGACCACACAGTATGTGTGAATTCCACTTCAGGGTGCAGTGTCAGCTTGTTTTCGGTTGTTGCCCCAGTTCCTAGACTATCAAAAGTGTGGAGAGTGCCAGCACCCTCTCCAACATTTGGTTCTTGTTTTTGCTTTGCTTTGTTTTTTGTTTGTTTGTTTATTTGTTTCTTTTAGCCACTGTAATAGGTATATGGGAAGGAGAATTATACTGTGGTTTTAATTTGTATTCCCTGATGAAAATTAGGTTGAGCAATAAACGTTGGCATTCCTTGTCTTGCTAACAAAACTTAAGAATGGTCCACTTCCGTCACAGCCCTCTCTACTTGCTGAGTTTGTATTCTACTGGGAATGTTGATACTCCCTATAACAATACTTTGTTTCAGCCCATCTGTAGGCTGTGGTTACAACGCACTGGAAGCTCAGAAGCATTTTCAGGGCTGTTTGAGTCTGTCCTTCAGGTTCAGTCTGGGGCCTAAACCCACTTCTAACCACCAGCTCGGTCTCAGATTCTTTGGTATGCTAATTAGGATCATAGCCTCATAAGTCCCAGAAATTCATAAACAACTTAGGGGATGGCTTTTTTCTTTCTGTTATTTCCCAGATCCTTTCTGGTTCCCTGGGCTCCACTTTTTATCCTCTGCTCAGAAACTGCCCAGTTCTGTGATGGTGCCACATTCTGTGCTAGGAGGACAGAGAAAAGGAAAATTAGCAATGGCGTTTGTCTTGGCCCTCTTGTAACCACAACTCTACCTTATATTAAGGAAGATTCCTCTCCCTCCGAGATTTGGCTCTTCCAGCTTCTCATTCCTAGCCATTTTTGCTGCAGCCAATGTTACTCCTGCAAGGCTGCTTGGGATCGGGGGTGAGTGAATTAAGGACAAAGAGGAAAAAATGGAAGGGGGTTCTCCACTACTCACTCTGAGCTTTAAGTGTTTCCTTTGCAGGGGCATCTGGGTGATTCAGTTGGTTAAACATTGGACTCTTGACTTTGCTTCAGGTCATGATCTCACAGTTCTTGGGTTTGAGCCCACGTTGGGGCTGACAGCACAGAGCCTCCCTGGGATCCTCTTTCTCCCTGTCTCTCTGGCCCTCCACACCCCCCTCTCAAAATAAATAAATAAACTTAAAAGAGTTTCCTTTTCTACACCGTAACTCAGAACTAGGGGATATTTCCAGAATGTTTCTTGTCTAGATCTCAGTAGTCACTCTGAGTTTTCAGCCTGCATTTAGTTTCAAGTCAGGGGATACCAAAGGAAAGTAACAGTAAATTCCCAAACAGTTCAGGGGCACTTTCAATTCTGGTCTTCTCTGATCTTCCTGCTGATACTTACTTTTCAGAATTATCAAATAGCTGCCCCTAGATTTTATCCAGGTTTTACAGTAGAAATCAGTGGGAGATTTAAAAAAAGATGGATATTTACAGCCTTCAACTTAAAGTCACTAGCTATATTAGCCTTAAGAGGAGAGTCAGCCTGTCCTTTGAATCTTTGAAGCCAGGCATTGATTAACTTATTCTTTCCAGCTATGAAAGTCCTAGATGGCATCTTCTACCAATCTAAGGCTGTTTCATCTACACTGAAAATCTGTTGTTTAGTGTAGCCACCTTTGTTACCTATCTTAGCTAGATCTTCTGGATAATTTGCTGCAGCTTCTACATCATACTTAGTGGTGAAAGATTAAAAGCTTTTCCTCTAAAATCAGGAAGAAGATACCTGCTTCTGCCACATCTATTCAATGTGGTAGTGGATAGAGCAATTGACAAGAAAAAGAAATAAAAGGCACCCAAATTGGAAAAGAAGAAATAAAATTATATGTTTGCAAATAATAGGACCTTATATGTAGGAAACCCTAAAAGTTCTACAAACACAAAAAAACTTAGAATTAATAAATAAATGCAGCAAAGTAGCAGGACACAAAGTCAACATAAAAATGTGCTGAAGTTCTATACACTAATTTCTGAAAAGAAATTAATTAAACACCTCCATTTACAATAGCATCAAAAAGGATAAAATACTTGGGAATTAATCAAGGAAGTGAAAGACTTGTACAATAAAAACTACAAAATATTGCTGAAAATATATTAAAGACAAGTAAACAGAAAGACATTTCACATTCATGGATTTGAAGACTCAATACCTTCAAGATTTGACACTATCCAAAGCAATCTACACATACAGTACAATCCCTATCAAAATCCCAACAACTTTTTTTTTTTTTCAGAAATGAAAAATTCATCCTAAAATTCATATGGAACCTCAAGAACCATAGATAGCAAAGAAAAGAATAGACAAAAAGGAAAAAAAATCTTGAAAAAAGAACAAAGTTGGAGGAGTCATACTTCTTGACTTCAAAACTTACAACAAAACTATAATAATCAAACCAGCATTTGATTATAGGCCAATGGAATACAATAAAAAGCTCGGAAATAAACCTCCGTATATAAGATAAAATACTCTTGTGACAAGAGCGCAAAGACCATTCTATGAAGATGGGACCATCTTTCAACAAATGATGTTGAGAAAACTGCATTGAAATCAAATGCAAAAGACTAGTTAGACCCTTACCTAATACCACACACACAAAAAATGAATGCAAAATGGATCAATGACCTGAACACAATAGCTAAAACTATAAAACTCTTCGAAGAAAATATAGGACAAAAGCTGTACGACATTGGTTTGGCAATGATTGGATATGACACCAAAGACATAGACAACAATAGAAAAAATAGACAAAATGGACTTCATAATAAAAACTTCTATTCACCAACAGAAACTATCAATAGAGTGAAAAGCAAGATACGTAGTAGGAGGAAATAATTGAAAATCATATATCTAATTAATTATCAGAGATTAATATCCAGGATGTATAAAGAGCTCCCACCATTCAACAAACAACAACAACAAAATAAACAAAACAAAGAACCTGATTCAAAAATGGGCAAAATATTTGAATAGACATTTTTTTACAAAGAAAATATACAAATGGCAAGCGCACAAAAGCATGCTAAACATTACTAATCATTAGGGAAACGCAAATCAAAACTGCAATAAGATACTACCTCACACACATTAGATGGCTACCATCAAAAACAAACATAAAAAATTATAAGTGCTGGTAAGAATACAGAAAAATTGGAACCCCTGTGCACTGTTGGTAAGATTTTAAAATGGTACAACTGCTGTGGAAAACGGGAAGAAGGTTCCTCAAAAAATTAAAAACATAAAGGAACAGAAAGCAAGGTCTTGAGTACATATTTGTACACTCATGATCATAGCAGCATTATTCACAATAGCTAAAAGACAGAAACAGCTCAAGTGTCCATCAGCAGATGAATGGTATATACATACAATGGAATATTATTCAGCCTTGGAAAGGGAGGAAATTCTGATAGTTGTTACAATAGGGATGAATCTTGAGAACATAATGCTAAGAGAAATAAACCAGTAACAAAAAGATTAATACTACATGATACCACTTATATAATGTACTGGAGTAGTCAAAAATCACAGAGACAGAAGGCTAAATGGTAACTGTCAGGGGTTGAAGGAAAGGAGATGGGAAATTATTATTTAATGGCATAGAGTTTCAGTTTTGTAAGATAAAAAGAGTTCTGGAGATGGAAAATGGTTATAGTTGCATAATAATATAAATGTACTTAATATCACTAAACTGTTCACTTAAAAATGGTTAAGATGGCAAATTTTATGTGTATTTTATCCTAATAAAAAATTGAGAGAGAAACAATAATTCATAAAAAATTAATAATTCTAGATTGTCTGCCCCTAAAACCATAATATTAAAATGAAAAAATATGAATACAAAGTTGACAAATATGTACAAGTAACAGAGTGAAATAGCACTAAATCTCACTTAATAATATGTAGATGGAACGTGAACATTGAAAAAGAACATATGGGAAAAAATACTAAGTTCTATTCTAATGGGCATCTATAATATACTGACTCCAATGATCTGAAAAACTCCATTATTATCAAGCAGGTGGAACATTTACCAATGTTGATCATATCTTTGACAACAGAAAAAAATTGAAGAACTACAGAAGTATCATAAAGGTCTTTCACTGACTGAAGAAAAGCCAGTAAAAAAGACACACTGAAAAAATCCTACACATTTGGAAATTCAAAGACAGACTTCTAAATAATTCATGTGGAAATCATAAAAGAAATTAGAAAATACTTTGAATTACAGTTAATAAAAGTGCTATATATTAAACTCCATGGAATGCAGCTGAAACAGAATATTTTTTAAAAGTGGTACACCTAAATGCATATATTAGAACCATATAACTAGAAATTAATAAGCTTGATTACATGTTTAAATCAAAAATTTGGAAAAATGATACAGCAACTCCATAAAAGTAGAAGAAACATAAGCAGAAAACAATGGAAATAATGAATTAGAAAACAATAAAATATGGAACAAAGCCATGAAATGTGGTTTTTAAAAGGACTCCCAACACTGTCAAAGTTCTTAATGGCTTATCAAGAAAAAAATGAAATGGAAAAAGAGGCAAAATTCACAATGAAAAGGGAGACATAATTCTAACATAAGTTCTGGAATATTAATATAGGAAAATATATGCCAATAAATTCTGAAAATAAAGTGGACAATTTCCTTAAACAAAATTATCAACTACGTCAAGAAAAAACAGAAAACCTGAGATGTAAATACTAATGAAATTTCATGAGAAACTGCAAAATCTAAAATTCAAAGCATACAAAAACAAATTTAAAAACCTTACCAAAATTCATATGGTTTTACAGGGCAGTTCTACCAAACCTTCAAGTAACAGACAAATCTACTGTGCCAACTATTAAAATGTGCCTCCCTGATCCCTGACTACAAAGAGCACAATTAATCAAAGGCCCCCACCATCTTTAGTCAAAGGCTGATACTGGGAGATGCAGAACTCCTCTGATGAGGGATTTGGCTTGCAGAGTGCACTGAAATCTCAGGCTCTTTCACTCAACTACCTTTTCTTCCTGTTCCACTTCACAAAGGTCAGTTCAGCATTGTGGTCTAGAAGATCCGTCACCTTCTCCCCTGCTCTTTCCTCTGCAGGAGTTTCCCCTAATGCATTTACTGTATATTTAATCCCATCTTGGGTCTGCTTCTCTGAAGATTTATCTGGGTAATCAGGAGGTAAAAAGGGGATTTGGAACTGTCTCCCTTCTTCCTTGGCAGGCTAAAAGAACATCATCAATGTTAGTAGGGTGGTTGAAAGAATGCTTCCATTGCTAAAGCTTTCACCAGTGGAGATGTAGGGAAACATCTTCAAAAGAGTGTGGGTTGGCTGATTGCTGCTATGTTGTATTAATACGTGCAGTGTGATAATGAGAGACTGAAGGCCATTAACAAATATTAGTAACTAAATATAAAAGCTAGAGAGTCTCTTTTATAGCTTTAAATGAAGCCCTTTTCTTTGACATTGGAAAAGCCAATATGGATGATCAGCAGGATAATCTGGTTGTTAGAGTTGCAGAACCCCAGAGATGATCGAATGTTCAGCCAGAACAGTTATCTCATGCAAAGACAAGGGCCATGGTTGGGAAAACCTAGCCCTTAAAATATGGGATAGGAATATTTAGAATGATATATCTCAATGAGGGCTTCTAAGGAAACTTCTGTTGTTCTGCATCTCCCTTCCCTGGTAACAGAGACAATAACCACATCCCTACCAAGCTGCCATCACCTCCTCTCCTGTTTGCCAGACAGATAACTAGAGTATAATGACAGCATAATACATCTTGGCCTGATAAGAAAGGGAAGGTATTATACACTTGAAAGAGCTATAAGAATAACCTAGAATGTCCTGGCAGGAACGAGGGGAGCATGATGGGAACTGGATTTTGGTGGTGTCTAATCAAGAGAGATGGCAGGTAAGACTGGACAAGCAAGAATTCATGAATTTGGGGATATGTTCTCAGGACCACAGGAGATATAATACCCCACTGAGGACTCTTGAGGATGGAGTGACTCTTAGAAGCCTGGAAAAAACAATGGCCAATTGAAAGTGTAATGGAAACACCTGAGTTGCCCAAGCAGATGGATGAGAAAGGAACGAAGAAGTTGACAGAGGAAATGTTCTAGAATGGACATATTATGTAAGACCAGAAGAACTACTAGTAGACTGTGTTCCATAGGGCACACCACTCACCAAGGCTATTACAGAAGGAATACAATGATGAGGGAACATCTGCTTCACTAAGAAGTTCAGTGGTGGCTTTCTTCTACAGACTAGAGCTGACATCAGGAGAGGCAGTCTTGGGGTAGGCATTAAGTAATGGGGACCCAAAGTAAAAGATGCCAGGCGTCAGGGAATCCATGGCCCACAATTACCATAATGGTCAGTAAGTCTGTTGGAGCAGCCAAGGGGGTTAGCCCACAAAGAGCTGGGAAGATGATTAAGAATGTATGGTCTCCTCAGGGGAAAACTAGGTGGACAGCCAACACTGGTGCTATTTAACATTTAGTTTTATTTTAAGCAAGAATGAAGAAACAACAGGCTAAGAATTGTTGCCCCAATAGAAAAATCATGACCCTCTGCTCAGTTTCCAGATGAGCTAATTTACAAATCCAGAACCCCATGGAGAGAACAGGTGGCTGGGTCCATAGAAGAAAGGACATCTTGAAACATCTTGAAAAGTGTATAAAATGATCCTCAAAGGGACCTTTGTATGATCTTTCTATTTGTGTATATTTGGGTATACAATTACATACAGGCATATACATGGTTACATATATAATTCACGAGGAATAAACAGATATTTTGATTACTATTAGACATAGGTTGAGAGATGATACTCTAGATACTCAAGGACTAAAATGTCAAGATGGCCCCTTGTTAGATTTGGGGTGTCTTTAGGGGTCATGTAATAAATTCTGGCTAACTTCTGGCTCACAGTGGGCCAACTGTGTCTATGGATCCACCCAGCAATAATTTCCTCAGTTTTAAAATATATAATTAGAACGTAGGTTAGAGTAACCTCTACATTGTGTCCCTGGTCTGGGAGGTAGTATCTATCAGAGTGGGAAAGACTGAGTGGCAACCTTTAAAACTACTCTCCATCTGGTTAAGATGGTAAATCAATAGCATTATATCATCCCAGTGGGATAGTGAAAATATGCACCATCATTAAAATTCCAAATGGTACAGGGGCAGTATATCAGTATATCAGTATATCTAAATGGTACAGGGGCCTACTACATCTCCATTGAATTTACCAGGCTTAACTTCTTTTACAATAAATAATTTAGACTTTTCAGATTCACAAAGACTTTTCTCTTTCACATACCAGAAAAAAACATTTATTCTTAAAATAATGCCTTTCAGTTTTCTAATCCTTCATTATGTTATACTACAGACTCTCACAACAACAAAATCCTTTAATTCTATATAAGAAAGGACTGAGATTTCCACCTACTAACTAAGACCTACTTATGATAGTATAGAAAGCTAAGATCAGAGCCAGGCTACGCCTATAAATGATCTCCCTACTACTTGCCCAATTATACTTACCATGAGAACTATGCCTAACATAAAGGTAAAAACTGACAGAGTTTGAAAACTGGCCTTCATAGAATCATGGCTAAACTGAAAAGCTGGCACATTCACCTCTGCTATTTCAGTAACTCAGTTAGAAACAGCAATAGCAATAACAACGGCCTGATTGAAGATTGTCCAGAAATGCTGACCTGTTGAAAGCTCTCTTTTAAAATTTAGCAGTGGCTTTATTTAAAAAAAAAAAAAAAAAAAAAAACACCTTTAAAATATTCTGTCCATGTTTTTTCTTAACAATAAGATTTTAAAACTAATTTACATTTCACTACTGAAAGAAATTTAAATGACAAAAAAACACATCAAATATATTTTATCTCACACAACAGTTAGAATATTTTATTTCACTTTGCCCATGATGACAACATAATAAATAGGATCATCTCTAAGACATGGTACACATTAACACTAGCCTTATTTTACTTAATAAAAAGGCTATTGAACTTAAATATGCATACAAATTCAAAAGCTTAAAATAAAACCCTAAACACTTAAATAATTTACATATAATCAACTTTGTGAATTTTTATACAGAGCTGAACTTTTCTGTATATTTCTATTCACGCCCTTCTGCATGGAAAAAGTTTTATTTTGATGCAGTAAATAATGCTTGTTTGATTATAACTTCTAATACTTTCCCAAAACACACTGTAACTTAGTTAATAGCCCTAAAATCCTTTTATACTCAGAAATACAAAGTCATAAAACATTCAATATATTTAAGACACTTTCTTATTTCATTTTTTAAGGGGAAAATTTTAAGTAGGCACACGTGTTAGTGATAAATATGTTTATACTGTTAAATTCTCGAAATTACAACTTTTAAAGGGACATAGACAAACATGATTGTTTTCAGGGCAAAGTGACCGATGTAGCAAAGGTTTTGACAACAGAACTGGATACATAGGGAATATGTAAATTGGAAAAAAGAGCTTAGAAAACTGAAGGGCTATAAATGCAGAAGAGAGATTAGACTTGCTATGTGTTGGACCGTATGGATGAATGAGAAGTGGTATCATGGGGAGACAGATTTCATCTCAATTACAAAGGACAATTAGTTATCTGAAGATAGAAAATGTTATCTCAGGAGATGATGCATTTTCGTCATTAAAGGCATTTGGGCATAAGCTGGATGAGGGGTTGGGCAAATTATGTCCGCAGGCAGAATTCAGCCCACCAGCTGCTTTTGTAATAAAGGTTTATTGGAACAGAGCCACTCCTATTTGTTTCCTTATTGGCTATGTCAGTTTAGTACTGTAGCAGAATGTTTGCATCCATGCAACAGAGACAGTACAGCCCACAAATCCTGAAATATTTACTATCCGGCCCCTCCCTATGGGAAAGGCTTTAGGAATTTAAGTATTGGAGGGGTGTCTGGATGAGATAACCAATAATGGTTACTCTGGCATTTAAGAAAGTGCTTAGCATATCAACCATATCAAGGATCTGGTTGTACAGGTTTCACTGCATAAGGCAGTCCAGCCAACTTGGTGAGTAGAGTCAAAATTCATACTGCACTCGGTAAAGTTGTATGCCATAATGTAGGGCTATGTCTGCCAAAATTGTCTAATTTGCATGAAGGCACCCAGCGCACCAGCACAACCTGTACATATAATAATCATATTAACAAAAGCAATATCCCTTCCTCTACAGATGATCTAAGATGCCATAACACAGATATCCTATCACTGACTCAATTTTTCTCCCAATCCAAGGTTTCTTTATTTACACCCGTGGAATTAATAATAGATGTTCCCCAAAAAGAGTTTTCACATTTTATGAAGTGCTACAAGCTCTACCTTCTTTTTAGAAAGATACGTAGCAAATTAGCACATTAAAATCTCTAAGGAAAAAAAAAATTCTTGCAATGTCAGTAGAAGTAATGTCACTTACAAACTAAAAGAGCCGTATTTTCCAAACTTGTTTAATCATGGAAACGTTGTTATGAACTTACTGTTAATATCTCAAATAACTAATATTTTAGGGATGATGCTCTATTCAAAGTTGTATTTAGTATTTCCAGATTAGAAGCTCATTGAGGACAGAAAATGTACTCTCTACAGATTTTTAGCACATTGCTAACAACATATGATAATTACCTGACAAATAATTGAATTAACAGTAGGAGATGTACCTAATCAATATGGTGACTATGCTGCTAATTTCATTAATTAAAGTAGGCTTTAATTACTTATGTGACAGGAACACAAAGTTATCTTCTTTCCACTGATTCCATTAGCATTTATATAGTCCAACAGCAAAATAATCTTGAAAAGTACATTTCAAGTATGGTTCTTCTGCTCTGTTACATATTTAAGTATATGAAGCTATTCAAGACACATCATTGATGTTTTAAGGTTAAAGACTTGATAAATTACCAAACAGGTTGATAGAACATTATCAGAATACAGGTTTAATAAATTCGAAGTCAGTAAAAGCAAATTACCTGAAGAAGGTGACAAAAAACTGCACAAGATCCATGATTGTGTTGTGTTGTGAGAATGCAATCTGCAAGATCAAAATAAAAGAAAGTTTGAAACTTAATCTATGTTGTTCTCCAATATCTGTGGTGAGTTTCATGGCATTTGTAAATAGAGTATTTTTAAATCGTCAAAAGAGTTGTATCATTATATTATAAATCATATATGCTGAAATCAAAACTTCATCTAGAACATCCAATAAAGTCAACAACCGACAATGATGGCCTTTACATAGGCTATTACATTAAATGATTTTAGAAAACTATTATGAAATTACTTCAAGAATGTATGCTAAGTTTCATGTGCAATTCTGATATTAAATGTGCGTAACTAAATAATGTAAATGAGTTTCTACATTTAATAATGATCACAGTTTGTATCAGTACAGGTAATAATTGCTTATAAGCCAAAAAAATAAATTTCAACTCTGTTAAGGATATGGAGAATTTATCTTTATGTATATATTTATATGTATATATACATACAAAGACACACACATATATATTTTAAGTTTATTTATTTTGAGAGACAGCATGTAGGGGAGGAGCAGAGAGAGAGGAAGAAAGAAAATCCTAAGCAGGCTCCATGTTCTCAGCACAGAACCTGACATGGGGCTTAAGCTCACACACAGTGAGATCATGACCTGAGCCAAAATCGAGTCGGATACTTAAGCCACTGCTTCACCCAGGCGCCCCCCTCCCACATATTTTTGTCAAGACAAGCTATATGTGTGCATACAACTATTTTGTCATATTCTACTCAGAGAATAATATATGTCACTTAATTTTATAATTTCATGTTATTAAGAAATGAATTTTGAGGGGTGCCTGGGTGGCTTAGTCAGTTAAGCTTCTGACTCTTGATTTTGGCTCAGGTCATGATCTCATAGTTTCGTGACTTCAAGCCTGGAGTCGGGCTCTGTGCTGACAGTGTAGACCCTGCTTGGGATTCTCCCTGTCTCTCTGCCCCTCCCCTGCTTGCACTGTCTCTGTCTCTCTTAAACAACTAACATAAAAAAAAAAGAAAAAAAAGAAAGAAATTAATTTTGAGAGGGGAAACTAGTCAATAAACTAAAGTTGTTCTACATTTCTGCTAACATAGATTATACTGTAACACAATTCTCAGGAAGTACTGTATAGTGTCTTAGTCAATAATGCAGTATCTAAATGGAGAATTTCTGATTTTGAAATCTACCTTTCCACTTACTAGGTGTAAATATTTTGGAAAACTAACCTATTTGTGTCTCAGCTGTCCCATATGTGAAAGGTCAAAATAAAAGTACCTACTTCATAGTGCTAGAGGAAAGATTAACTGAATTAATAAAAATAAAATTCTTGCCATAATATCTGCTACATAGCAGGTATAATAAATATTATTATACTTTTACATCATGTATAGAAGAGATGGTCAACATAAATGAATTTTCCAAGACAGCTGAATCTAAACCATCAAGGTACTGAAATCTCTTTTTCCTTTAATAATCTTTTATGAAAATCATTCAAAACCATGGCAGTGAATTTTCACTTCCAATAAAAATGGAGTAAAAGGGATATCTTTACTTCCTTAAACAACTAGAAAACTATACAAAGTTTTTGAAAATAAATTTTAGACATTGGACAAAAGGCAGAGGAAGATATAATCCATCAGGTAAAGGACTACAAAAGAGATGAGCCTTACAATTATCCAGCTTTCAGTGCAAAGAAATAACACCAAGGAATTTAAATGGCAATCTAAATAAGGAGTATCAGTATTTCTTATATAAAATAAAGAATTATAGTCAGTTGAGAAGATGGTTAAATTTGTGGTGTATACAAGATGTTTTAAATATAGTGGCATTCATTTCCAAAAAACTTCTAAGCATTTGAAGAATTACAAAGCACTTATACAGAGACTGAGGAAAGATAATTGCTGTAGGAGATTGGTTATAGGTGAAAATGTCTTAAAAAATTTAAGAAAAAATATTTTTTAATGGAAAAATTACAAATGAATTTTCTTCCCAGGTGACTGTCCGTAAGAGTAAGTTGGGAACGGATCTTGCCCTTTCTGGGCCTGCATTATTAAGTACCTTGGAACAAAAATATTTTTAAGACAAGTAAACAAAACACTAATACACATGAAAATATCTACAATATTCTACATTTTCCCAAAGAATGTCTGAGTAAATAAAGTAGGAGTTAAAGGAAGGACCTACAAGTTATAATCATGAACTAAAGCACTAAAACATTTCAAAACTTCAACTATATTATCTACCTATACCTATTAATATAAAAGAAGAAAAAGCTTTCACAAGAAATATGACTAATATTTTGACTCCAGCTTGTCTGTAGAGGATAATCTGGGATTCCACTAGCAGGGTGATGAGATGCCTAGACTTGCCAAATTAACACATTTTCCAATATGCCAAAACAATAGCTGCATTTCTTCACAAATTAGGTGACAGTGTAAGGCTTGAACATGAAGTAAAGTACTGAAGTAAAGACCCTGACCAACTTTTGTTACAGACCACACTCTACTACCTTTCACAATGAGGAGCATAATGATGGGATAAAGAATTGATGGCGGAGGTCTGTGTCAGAAAGTGTATGTGAAATACAAACTGCCTTAAAAACAGAAGCAAGAGAGACCCTAAAGTAACATATCTGTTAACATAAATGCACCCAAGAGGAAATGCAGACTTGGCAGAAGCGATCTCTGTACTCAGCGTATCATCGGGGTGCTTTTGCCTCAAGTTGAAAGTATCCCGTATCGTCTGTTCAAAAGGGAAGTCAGCATTACCAAGCACTGTGCAAATCTTTTAAAAGGTTGCTCCCCCTGAGACTTTCTACAGGAAATTCTACAGGACACAGCCTGCGGAAAACACTGTCAGACAGCTCGCACGTAGCCACAGGCTTAATAATGACGTTGGACCGATTCTAGAAATGGAAGGCAGATCCAAGGAGCATTTGATATCATTGGTGAACAAAGCCAAGCAGACACTAATTCAAGCAGATTCCCTCATATGAGGTGCCAATTTATTCATCCATTGCATATTTCACTTAGTATCTACTACATTCTGAAAACCACACCAAGTCCTTGGATGCATCAGTGAAAAATAACATCAAAATTCTTAATGGTGTTGGTGAGGGAGGACAAAAACAGTAATAATAAACTACATAGTGTATTAGAACTTGGTTAAGTGCTAATGGGGGGAAAAAACATTAAAAGTATCCTATATTTTGGTAACATGGCATGTCAACTATACTTCAGTTTTAAAACGTATCCTATTTTTTATACTAACGTATATAAGACAAGAAATCACTCCTTGGTGTGTAAAAGTGTGCAAAAGTGCTGGGAAGCGACAGGAGGAAAGGGAGGGGTAGCAGAAAAATATGAAACACAGCATTAGGTTCAGATGCATCTTGCTGTCCTGGGTTTTTCTGTATCTAGAACAGAATCCAGCAGCTCCAGGATCCTTTCAATGAACCTGGAAGGCCCACAGGGAAAGGAATAAGGATAAACAGAGGGAGAACCATTCTAAGTGAAGGTGAGCAGCAGATCTTCGTGTGGCTGACTCTGCATCATCCAGATAAGACCCCAAATATCACACTTCTCTCAAACACTCTCTGAAGTAGGTGCCGTCCCCCTTACTCCATACTCTTGTGTGAACTTATTTCTTCTATACTTCAATCTGAAACTATCTTATTTTACAAGTTATAATCATTAATTAAATCATAAGTTAAAATGTCTTTCTCCACTAAAACGTGAGCTCTGTGAGAATAGCAGCCTTGTTCATCTTGTTCATAACCCTGTTCCAGTACCTAGAACAGCATTTGGTACCTAGCAAGCACTTAATAAAACTTTGCTGAAAAAATGAATACATTTAATAGCAAAATTTAACAAAAGAGTATTCTTAGGACTTCATATAGTCTTAAGATCCATGAGAGGAAGCTGGTACAGATGTTATTCTGAAAAACATTTTTGAAGTTTTTATTCATTTAAATTTCTTTCATAAATCAGTGTTCATACAGATTATAATTGCCTACTAATTACAGATCATAAAATACTATTTTTACTTATAAAATTGACATTTATTATAAAGTTCAGGAGTTTTGTAAAATGTGATCCTTGGATAAAAATTTTTCTTTATTTTTAATCAAAGAAAAATTTTATAAGATCTACCATTTACAATTTTAGCTACAATATTTTAGAACCGAGATATCAAAAATGATTTCTTGCTATGTATTTTTACCTCAGCTTCTTAATTTCAACAGTAAACATCTTTAACTATTCTTAACTATGTTGGTTTCTATACATTTCTCTCAGGTGAATTAGATCAGACTACAATCTCCTTATCCAATATAGGTTGCATTACATGAAAAATTATTTTTTAAACCAAAAAAAAAAAAATTAGGCTGCCTTAAAAGAGTGATCATTTAGCCAATTTTATTTAAAAAACAGTGAGTCAAATCAATAACAGTAACAACACCCTAAATTTGTAGTGTCCCTGAGAGTGTATCTCCTGAGGATACAGAATATTTCTGACCCTAAATTCTATAATGGTCTAATTGGAAAGATTTCTATTGGTTGATGCCATTGCTAGAACATGGCCGTTTGAAGATAATCAGTATGTTCTATTTTGGTTCTGTGGTCATTCCCATGAAAAATATGACAAGTTTATTCAAGGTGCATTTAAAGTTAGTTTTAAACTTTAGCCAGCATAAATGCACCACCGAAATTCCTTTTTCTATAAGGATGTTATTTAAGATATCTAATAATTATTCAAAGAAATTTAATCAAAATTAAGAGATTAATTATGGGAAAATGGGAAAATCTCATAATATCTTAATTTTTCTCATGTTTTTAAAAAGCCTCCAAACAATTTAGTGACATGCTAAGAAACAGAGTTAGCTGAAACTATGGCAACAATGATGATAATATATTTTGATCATTTGATCTTACATTGAAAATTCATATTGAAAACATGTCTAAAATCTAAAATTTGAATTTAAGATATGCAATATTTTTCATTAACTAATAATAATGATCAACATTTTGAGTTTATGATTTGATGAAGAAAGCTGCATTAAATGCCTTTGGATACAGAAGGAGATTAATAGCTTGATATTTACCACAAATGTCAGAATTTGTAAGAGAGAAAAAAATGTTAACTTGAAGGATAAAATAGTGTGTTTGTGCAAAATGTCAGCCTGCCATAAATAAACTCTGATATAATATGGGATAAACAAAAATGAAAATATAAAGGGATGTGCTGAAATTATCAAGTTCATCTAACAAACTGAAATTAAAAGAGCAGTTCTTCAAACTATTATTTGGATCACAGTCTTTCAAAATGCTGACATAAAAGCATACTTACATAATGGAAGTTAGTCACCGAGTCATGTCAACGACAAGCTATGTTTCAGGCAAGCAATTCAAGATCTTGAGTTTTTATTTAATCAATTTTTTCAAGTAAATAAAAGCAGACTAGGGTTTAAATTAGCTATTACTGGATAAAACCAACTATGACAATCTATTCCAGATCAGCATAAACTTCCTACCGATAATTAGCACGCTCCTTATTAATATAATATGTACCATTCCTTATAAAGTAATGTTTCAAAATACAGGGTTAAATGTAAAATGAATGTAATAAAACCTATTTCTGGATAAAAATATGTGGGATGAACATACAGACAAGTCTGTCTAAATATTACACATATTGATCTGATTATAAATTCTTGAATATTGTTTATAAAATTTAATGGGTTTAATTCTTTTTTTTTTTAATTTTTTTTTAACGTTTATTTATTTTTGAGACAGAGAGAGACAGAGCATGAACGGGGGACGGTCAGAGAGAGAGGGAGACACAGAATGGGAAGCAGGCTCCAGGCTCTGAGCCATCAGCCCAGAGCTCGACGCGGGGCTCGAACTCACGGACCGTGAGATCGTGACCTGAGCTGAAGTCGGATGCTTAACCGACTGAGCCACCCAGGCGCCCCAGTTTAATTCTTTTTAAAGCAAATTAATTATCTTTCCTCCTGGCATGAATGCAAAAACTTACCTGGTTTCTCTGTCTTTACATCATACCCCTCTTGTCACTCCTCACCTAGCCGACAAAATGCTCTTTTTAAAAATGAAAAAGGTTTCTGTAATTCCCCTCTTCACAGTTCCACACTCCCCTAACTAATACTGACATCATTATTAACCACAGTCCATAATGTATTCAGATGTCCTTTCTCTACTCCAGGATCACATCCAGGATACCAGATAACATTTAGTCATTCGTTATGTCTCCTTTGGCTCCTCTTGGCTATGGCAGTTTCTCAGACTTTCTTTCTTTTTTATTATTTTCACAGTTTTGAGGAGTAATAGTAAGGCATTTGGTAGAATGCACATCAAGCAGCATTTGTAAAGTGTTTTTCTTATGATTAGACTGGGGTTATGGGTTTTTGAAATGAAGAGCACAGAGATTAAGTGCAATTTTTGTCACTTCATACCAAAGGTATAGACTATCAGTATGACTTATTTCTGCTGATGGTAACCTTGGTGACCTGGCTGAAACAGTGTTTGTCAAGTTTTGGTTTCTCTCTGTAAAATTACTCTTTTTTACTACTTTCCCATATTGTACTCTTTGGAAGGAAGTTCTCATGTACATTTAAGTGGGAAATTATAGGCTACCTTCTTTGGTACATGCTATCTACATAAACTATTTGGAAACATTGAGTTTGACCATTTATTTATTTAATGATTTATTTATATCACTATGGACTCGTGTATATCTATTTTTACTTTGCAGTATGATCCAATATTACCTTACTTTTTGTTGAAACTGTTCCAGCTTTAGCCATTGTGAGTTCTTTCATTTGGTTCTTGTGTCCTTTTGACATATTCCCATAGTTGTGTGTTTTGTTTTCTGTTTTAATGCTTCCTTACTTTCTAGCAGTACAAGATACTCCAGGATCACCTGTGTATTTGCTACACTAAGTCCTTGAATCAACTATTTCTTCCAAGGAGTTTCTTTACATGAGGATGGTATCAGAAACCAAACCCTAGGCAGTAGGTTTGCTTGTTGCTACTATGTTGTCATTGTCTCTAGGCTGAGCCCACAGAACAAGGAAATATGTGTGTGCGTGCTAACCTGTGTATATACACACATATTTATAAATATTTCTATACATATAAGCATCTGTATCTATATGAAGCTAACCATGAGTTCATACTGATGTCTGTACATGTTTTTAAGATGGCTTTCATCAGACAGAAGAATATTCCATACATTCCATATATATTCCATATACAGTAAAACCTTGGATTGCAAGTAATTTGTTCTGTGTTTCGCAAGATGAGCAAACATTTCTAATAAATTTTAACTTGATAAATGAGCCATGTCTTGCAGTATGAGTAATACGTGAT
This sequence comes from Panthera uncia, assembly GCF_023721935.1. NCBI lineage: Eukaryota > Metazoa > Chordata > Mammalia > Carnivora > Felidae > Panthera > Panthera uncia. The sequence goes on along the minus strand of NC_064818.1, from coordinate 69,945,014 downwards.
GCCAAACATCACATGATCACAATTGAGCCAATGGTACTTCCCCCCCACCCCCTCTTTCTCTCTCTCTCTCTCTCATTCACTGCAAGATTATGGGTGATTGTCTCCCATGCTCAGATGCTTGGTCTCAGGCCATGGTGTTTGGCAGAAGTCAGTGATTTTTCAGAACATTGGAAAATGCCCACAACTGGCATTACTGTATTTTTTGTCACTTCAAAGCACCTACGGACAGGCCTTTGCTTTTCCATACAAGAGTAAGCTTAGGAATGCTTTGCTTAATTGTAGGTCAGGCTGCCTGCAGATATAGACCCTTTCCTCTGCTGCCTTATTGCCAGTTATGTTAAATACAGTATATGACAAGAGTTTATTAATATTGTACTGTAGTCAGTATACAATAGCCCCCAAGCCGAAATGGTTGAAAATAAGCACAGTAAGAAGAAGGAGATAATTACGGTGGAAGTAAAGAAGGAAATCATCAAGAAGTACCAGTGAGGTATGAGAGTGGCCAAAAGTGCAAGATTCTATAAGTCTACGTCTGCATTACATCTGTGGAGGAGGAAGAGGAAAAGGCAGAAGAATCCCTCACTGCAAATGAGATTATGGAGATGTGTAAAATGTGGGAAACAGTGCCAAATTTTGTAGAAAAGCACACCCCAGTAAGGCTGTGGCAGTGCAAGCAATGAATGTATTTCATGACAATCCAGTATCACGTTTCCGTGAAATCCTCAAAAGGAGGCAAAGGCAAGTGTCCTTGGATAGGTTCCTTGTTAAATCTTCATGAAAAGAAAAAGATGCCACTGAGCCAATAGATAGCAGTGATGCTGATAGTGAAAGTCGTCCTACACAATAACTTCCTCTCTCTTGTCTCCCTCACACCAGCCACAAAGGTTTTCAAAGGTGAATGCAGGTTAATTTGTTTATTTTTCTTTATATTTTGTATTTTCTTTATTATTTTATACTATACTATAGTATTGTAATCATTTTTATATGAATATTTTTAGGTTGTGGAATGAATCATTATTTCTTATGGGGAAATTCGCTTTGATATACAAGTGCTTTGGATTACAAGAATGTTTCCAGAATGAATTATGCTCACAAACCAAGGTTTTACTGTATGTTCCATATATATTATAATATGTTATATTATATTATATATATTACATTAATATATAATTAATAGCATATATATACATACATATATACACACACATATACCTATACATACATACACAGAGAGAGAGGCTGGTTCTTCTAAAAGATCAATAAAGTTAGTAAGTCTCTAGTCAGATCAAGAAAAAAGAGAGAAGTCACAAATTACCAACATCGGGAATGAAAGATGGGACATTATTATAGACCCTACAGAAAAGGATAAGATAATTTTTCAAATAAATTAATGCCCATAAATTAAATATCCTTGACAAAGTGGAAAACTTCATTGCAATACATGAAATATTATAGCTCCCTTAAGAAAAAATAAATAACTTAAATAGTATTATAACTATTAAGCATATTAAATTTCTCATTTAAAACCTTTAAACAACAAAACCAAAACACCAAATAATCAACTATAGGCATATGATTTCATTGGAAAATTCTAAATATTTAAGTAAGAAGTAGCATCATATCTACAAATCTTTTAGAACATAGACAAGGAGATAACACTTTTATTAACATTTATTTTATGAAACCAGCATTACCCTGATAACAAAACCAAACGTAAGAAAAAAATCTAGACAGAAATATCTTTCATTAATATGATAGCAGAATAAAATCCTCAATAAATATCAGCAAACTGAACCCAGCAATATATAAAAAGGATAATAAATCAATGCCAACTGTGGTATATCCCAGAAATGCAAACCCAGTTCAAATTTCAAAATTAATCAATGTAGTTTACCAAGCCTAAAGACTAAAAGTGAATTACCAAAAAATCATTCTAATAGATGCAGAAAAAGTATCTGAAAGAATTCAACATCAGTCTTAATTCAAAAAAAACTCAGTAAAATAAGTGCACAAGAAAACTACTCTAAAGAACTTTTGAAAACCCTTTAGCTAACATAGTATGCAATGGTGAAGGATGGAATGCTTTCCTTTTGGCATTGGCAACAAAGCAAGAATGTCTGCTTTCACAACTTCTCAATACCACACTGAACTTCTTACCAGTGTGATAAAACAAGAAAAAAATTTTGGAAAGAACTTTAAAGGAAGAAATAATATTCTATTTTCAGACAGCATGATTTTTAATCCCCCAAACTAATATAAATAATAAACGAATTTAATAACTTCATGGAATACAAAATCTATTGCATTGCTACATACTAAAAATAAACCATTGAAAATAAATAACAGTATCAAAAACTGTGAAATTACTTAAGTCTGATAAAATATATGCAAAAACATATGTTGAATATTATAAAATACTAACAAAAGAAATCAAATTAGACCTAGATAAATAGAGATATACTGTAGTCATGAATTATAAGACTCAATAGAATTATGATGTCAATTCTGACATATAAATTTCATGCAATCATAATCAAAATCTCAGAAGAATTTCTTACAGAAATTAAAAGAAAAGGAGATTCTAGTATTATATGGAAAGGCACAGAAAGCGGAATAGCCAAAACAATTTTGAAAACAAGAACAAAACTGAAAGACTCACACTATCTGATTCAATAGTTACAAAAAAGCTATTGTAACCAAGGCAATGTGAACTGATGAAAAGATAGACACATATCTGAATGGAACAGATAATCTAGAAATAAATGTACACAAACAGAATCAACTGATTTTTGACAAAGTTTCTAAGGCTATTCAACAAAGAAAAGAATACTGTTTCTGTTTAATAAATAGTGCTGAAACTATTAGACATCCAAATATAAAAAGTAAATGTCAGCCCATACATTGAAACATATAAAGCAATTCAAAATGAATCATAGGCCTTAATGTAAAAATTAGTATTATAAAATAAAATCTTAAAAATTATAAAATTGCAGGAGAAAAATCCTTTTTAACTGCTTTAGGCAGGGATTTCTTAGATATAACACCAAAAACATGATCCACTTAAAAAGAGAAACTTATAAATTGGATTTTACTAAAATTAAAAATTTCTGTTCTTTGAAAGAGTGTTAAAAGAACAAAAAAAAACCCCAAAAAACAAAAAACAAACAAACAAACAAAAACCCAAGAAATAATCTGGGAAGAAATATTGCAACACATCTGACAAAGGACTTGTATCCAGAATATATAAAGAACTCTCAAAACAGTAGAAACAGTTAACACATTAGTCTTCAGGAAAAATCAAATTAAAAACAAACTACCATTCACATATCTTAGAATAGCTAAAATCAAAACAACAAAATTGACAACACCAGGTACTGTTGAAGATAGAAGCAACTAGAATGCTAATCCATTACTAATGGAAATGCAGAATTGTGCAACCATTTTGGTAAATAGTTTGGCAGTTTCTACAAAAGTAAACATACAATTACAATATGACCTAGCTGTCCTACATATAGATAAAATGAGAACATACACTCACAAAAAAAAAACATGTATGTGAAAATTTATAGTTGTTTAATTAATAATTGCCCCAAACTGGACAGAGCCCCAAAATTCATCAACTGGTGAGTGGATAAATAAATTATTATATATCCATCCATGGTATACTATTCAATGATAAAAAGGAATAAAATGTTTACCCAGACATCAACTTGAGTAATCTCAAATATACTGTAAAACAAATATATGCTATTTAATTCCATGATATGAAAATTAGAGAAAGGCAAATCTATAATGACAGAAAGTAGACCAGTTTCCTACTAGGGTCTGGGGCCACTGAGAAATGATTAACGGAAATGGTATGCAAAGAAACTTTTTGGTTGATGAAACTTTGATATCTTGATTGTAGTGGAGATTACATGATTGTGTATATTTGCCAAATCCATAAAACCATGCGCTTCAAATGAATACATTTGACTGTGTGTAAATTATGACTTAATAAAGGCAAAATTTTTAGAAATACTACTGAAATAGGACTATAAGTCTATATACCATGTGATGCAAATTTTATGACATTTTATAAAAGGTAAAAGACCTTAGCTAACCTATTCCATGGTATTGTTGCCACAGCATTAATTTTGTGGCCAAGTAGCTCATGCGGCCTTAAACTGACATTAGTCCCTCTTGTAAGCGTGAGCTATACATAAGGGCCGACAGAGTCATAACTAAATGTAAGTTCCTATATGACTTCCTCATTGGCCTTTGTGATAAACAGTCTCCCTCTGCCTCGCAGGACCTTTTTGTTGTACTCCCCTTAGACAAGACCCCCCACAAAACCTTCCAAAACCCTTCTGTATAGTTTTGAGTTGACCAGTCCAGCCTTAGCCTGGGAACCTCAAAGCACTCCACTCATGGACTCTAACAAAGGTCTGTGCCCCAGGTTCTGCCGCTCCTACTGCCTGCACCCTGCCTTGACCTTTGCACGTGGCCCCTCAAGGCATGTCATGCATTTACTCCAGGACCTGTACTAAACTTCCCTATTTCAGTTCCCTGATGGTCTTTTTTTGAACTAAGCTCATCATCTTACACTCCAGGGCTCCACTTAATAAATGGTCTTTTTAATAAAGTCATAACACAAAATTATAAGGACAGAAAATAGATCAGTGGTTTTCAAGGTTAGTAGTGACAAGAAAGACTGACTATAAATATGCTATACGAGGGACATTTGAAGAGTGATGGAAATATTCCATAACTTGCTTGTGGTGATGGTTACATAACCGTATGTGTTAAAACAACTAAAATGGACACCAAAATGATGATATGCAAATTTTAAAAGTGATAAAAATTTTATAAAGCCATCATATCAAATATTATGTCATATTTTACATCATATTATTAGTTACATCAATAAATGTGAATGTCCTTAACTCGTCTATTTGAGAAAAATATTTCCAAATTGTTCCACAAAGCAGGATCCAACTAAATGCTATAAAAATATATGTACCTAAAATAAAATGATTTAATATGGCTACAAGTGAAGAGATTAAGAAAAGTTTATCAAACATATGAAAACAATAAAGAAAGCATAGAAAGAGATAATATTAGACAAAGTGTAAGTCAAGCCAAGAAGCACTAAACTTGAAAAAGAAGGGCACTTTTAAATATTAAAACCAGAATTCATAGCGGGATGTAATACTCATATTTGAAGACATGATATTACTAATAATCATAGCAATGGATCAAATAACATAACACTCTATGACGAAACACCACAGGAGAAGAGAGGAAACATAGATAGAAAATACTAATTAAAGAGAACTTAATTCAACAACAATATGGCAAACAATATTCTGATTACAATGCATTGACTTGAAATTACAAATACACAAAACAAAGAGCCTCTGACATATGGAAAAAAAATTTTTTTTAACTTTCTGGTAGTCAAGTCTAAGTAGGAGAGGGAAAACAAATCAAAATTATATGATTTCTCAAAAATAATGAAAAAACATGAAAATAAAGGAATCTATGATGTGTTTAAAGCAGTGATACTATAATCAGAAAAATTAAAGAGTTAAAATAAGTGAAAACCTCTGCTGTAAAAAGCATAAGAGGAACCACAGAGTAAACCAAAAGATAGCCAAGGAAAAATAAAAAGAAATCATAAAGCTAAAACTAAACATTAATGATGCAAAAATAGAACAAGACACCTAATTAAATCAAAATCCTACTTTTGAAAACAACAAAAGGGGAAAACTGTAAGGTAAATTCATCAAAACAAATGGAAAAAGTAAAAATATACAGTAAAATAAATGAAAAGGAAAAAATAACCACTGAAAGAGAAGAATATTAAAAAAATACAGTTTAGGACGCCTGGGTGGCTCAGTAGGCAGGGCATCCGACTTCCGATCAGGTCACGATCTCACGGTTCGTGAGTTCAAGCCCCATGTCAGGCTCTGTGCTGACAGCTCGGAACCTGGAGCCTGCTTCAGATTCTGTATCTCCTCTCTCTCTACCCCTTCCCCGCTCACACTCTGTCTCTGTCTGTCTCCAAGGTAGATAAACATTAAAGACAGATTTTTAAAAAAAGAATACAGTTTAATCTGTAGACCTCCAAGCAGAAAAAAATTCAGTATCCTATTAAATATACAGTGCATAACCAGACTAGACTCCATAGAAGAAATAGAAAAAGTGTCAGCACAAATTTACCAAAATAAAATGAATCCATAAAAAGATTTTTATCACTATATTATTTTTTAAACTTCAAATTTCCAATAATATACAATGAAAGTACATAATCTAATGAAAAATTATTATAGTATTAAGATTGCAAAGAAAGAAAATTGTTTGCTCTACAATATATAAAAATCACAGCAGTTTATAAAATCAAATTTTCTTATAATGACAAATATCTAAAAATATCTATGGGGTCATATGGATATTAAAAGAACTACTAAAAGAAATACAATATTAAAAATTAACATTAAATTTTTTTAAAGAGTTTAATTAAACTTCAAAGAAAAATTAATGACTTTTTAAAAAAAACTTCTATAGGGGTGCTTAGGTGGCTCAGTTGGTTAAGCATCCCACTGGCTCAGGTCATGATCTCACAGTTAGTTCATGGGTTTGACCTCCACGTCGGGCTCTGTGCTAACAGCTCAGAGCCTGGAACCTGCTTTGGATTCTGTTTCTCCTTCTCTCTCTGCCCCTCTCCCACTCATGCTCTGTCTGTCTGGCTGTCTCTCTCTCTCTCTCTCAGAAATAAATAAACATTAAAAAAAATAACTTTTGTAAAAAAGTTGAACTTCTTGGATTTATTTTACAAATGGAAAGATTAAAGATTCTTTACAAGTCATTTTCTTTGAAAACCGTATTTTACATTTAAGCCATCTTATCCAATTCAAACAATTTTACTGCTTATAAAGAATAGTATTAGTTGTAATATCTATTTTTTTAAATTGTATTTATTTTGGGAGAGGCAGTGACAGCACGAGTGGGGGAGGGGCAGAGAGCGAGGGAGAGAGAGACTCCCAAGCGGGCTCTGCACAATGTGGGGCTCAAACCCAGGAAGCCATGAGATCAGGACTTGAGCCAAAACCAAGTCCCACTACTACCCAACTGAGCCACCCAGGTGCCCCAATGAGGAATAATTTACATGAGGAGTTAACTAACTTTTTCTGTAAAGGGACAGATAGTAAATACTTTCAGCTTTGTGAATAATACGGTCACTGTTTTTAGTACTCAACTCTGAAATTATAGTGTCAACTTGATACATCTTCCTGCTCCGAACTCCAGAATATCTATACTTATCACAACCAATTTTATTTTGTAGCTGTTATAAATCTTTCCATTTCTCTCTATAAAAATATTTAAGTATTATTTTATATATTCCTCAATTTATAATTTCTGATTAGTATAATTAATATATTAGGTAATGAATAAAATTAGTTAACAATTTCCAATACCACTTCTTGAAATTATGCCAACGTAGGCTTAACGACAAAGATTTGAAGCTTTAAAAATAGGAAAACATATGTTTGAAAATATATGTGATAAATTCCTCAAGCCTACAACTATTTGGAAAACAACAACAAATAGCAACAACAACAATAATAATAACAGGAGGAAGAGATATAAAATAATGTGTCCTAGGGGTAATTTGAGAAAAAATTACATGCCTATATCAGCACATTTGTACTATAACCCTTACTTTTCAAACCATATGCATAAAACTTACTCTTTTTCTTTAATATCTACTTATCCAATAGCTTTCCACCTTATGTTTTCAAATGACTAATATTATATGTTCAAAAATGCTAATACACTGTGATAAAAATTTACAGACATCAGCATTAGTATTCTGTTCTTTTCTATTTTGTTCTGTATAAGTTAACCATTATTAGGAAGGGGATATACCTACTCTACTATGGAAATTAGAATTGCAAATTGAAGAATGATTCCTAACATCATTCTCATAAAAAAAATCAAATCTAAATTATGACATCAGTTTGCAGATTGACTTAATAGTAAATTACCAAATCCCATTTACTCAGAAACAGGTAATTTAGATTCAATCTAATTTAATTTAATTTAAGTGGTGATGTATAAGTGTTGATGAGTAGCACTATTGTAAGAGAATACAAAGTACTTAAGCTCAGTGCACTCTTTTTGTTTTTCAAGTTATTAGCACTGCAGTTATAGTAGTAATTTTTTCCCTTTTTTTTATTATCAAGATTCAACTGCATGGCATTACAAGTCATAAAGAAGAACTGTTACCAAAATAAAATCTCACTTAGGAACTGATGCAAATCAACTCAGTAGCATGATTCCTAGCATTTCAAAAGAAAAAAAAATTGTGCTTATTATTTATTTATCATATTTATCATATATTTATCATATTTATCATATCTTTTTTATCATATAACATTGCTGCTATACATGTCACAGTCACAAATTTTTAAGGATATTTGACCGTTAAAGTGGTTGGCAATCTAAAGTATAAAATACTCCATTGAAGACAATGAAAAAATTTTTTAACACTAGAATGATTTACATTAAATTGAAACAGCCTTCTTAAATATATAAATTAATCAAATAATACATTAAAATGGCAGAGGCTCCCAATGGCCAAATTAAAATCTGAATAATTGTGTACAAATAGTCACCTACTGAAAATTTCCTACTCTGGTAAATGTGTTATGATCTGACAGAAAAAATAAATCATTGTCTTGATTTCTAGAATTCCATAAGTATAAGATTTACGATGCTATATAAGAATTAAACTTTTATAATACATATAACTCAATAATACCATGTAAAAGAAAAAAGTTTGGTACAAAACTTAAGAAAAATAAAAATCCTCAAGAAAAATGTTGAGGACACTTTCATAAACATTAAAAAAAAAATCACTGGGCCGGTAGATTTTGGCAGTAACAATGTTTTCAGAATGAGAGGTCATAATTTGTCCTTTAACTTAGCAATTAGCACATTCTTTACCCAAATAAAGACTTTATACCACAAGGACTGCTTGTTTGTCATACAATTCACACTAAAATATTTTAAAGAATAATAAACTAATTTATTAAAATTTTTAAAAATTTAATGGTATTATTGAGGAAAAGGACAAAAGATGGGTAAAAACAAAAACATTTGATATTACAACTTGCAATAAAATATACATTATTAAAAAGAGAAAAGTACAACTATTTTAATAAAAATGTAATACAAATACTATTATTTCAGTCAGGATCTTTACATAGTAAAATAAGTTTATTTTTTTTAAGTTTATTTATTTATGTTGAGAAAGAGAGATTGAGGAAAAGAGAGAACACCAAGCAGCCTCTACACTGTCAGTGCAGTGCCCAACACGGGGCTAGAGGTAAGGAACTATGGTATCGTGACCTGAGCCAAAGTTGGACGCCTAACCAACAGATCACAAAGCACCCCTATAATAAAATCAGTTTAAACAATTCTGTACTTACTTTTATTTTCACCCCATGTCTAAAGATAGATCCACATTTGTAATATTTTACATAGATATATGTAATATTCCATATTCATTGATAACATCCAGTTCATTAATTGTCAAAAAGAATTTGAAATCATTTACTTCTATATCCTCAAAATGCATTAAACTCTTTTTATTTCATGAATTCTCACTTTCCAAAAAATCTGCCTATTTAAAACAAGTATGCAAGTGACAATAGTTTGAAAGTCCCTAATAAGAAACTTTTCACATAATTACCATTTTGTTGGCATCATTATGGTGAGAACATTAATTACTCTCAGAGCAACTTTCAAGTACATAACAGTGTATTGTTAACTACAGTCACCACCATGTACATTAGCTTCCTGGGATTTACTCATCCTACAACTGAAAGTTTATACCCTTTGACCAATATGCCTTCATTTCCAGCACCCCTCAACTCCTCAGCCCCTGGCAACCACCACTCTACTCAGTTTCTATGAGTTCAATATTTTTTGACTCTATGTATAAACAAAATCATACATTTGTATTTCTCTGACTGATCCATTTCACTTAGCATAATGCCTTCAAGGTCCTTCCATGTTGTAGCCAATGGCAGAATTTCCTTCTTTGTCATGGTTGGATAGTATTCCATTGTATATACAGGCATACCACAGTTTCTTCATCCATTCCTCTGTAGATGGACACTAGGTGGTTTCCATTTGTTGGCTACTGTAAATGATGCTGCAATGAACATGACATGCAGCTATCTCTTCAGATATACACCCAGAAACGAAACTGCTGAATCATTTGGTCGTTCTATTTTAAAGTCTTGAGGAACTTCCATACTGTTGTACATGGTAGTTATATTAATTTACATTCCCACCAACAATGCATCCTCACCAGCATTTGTTCTCTCTTATCTTTTTGATAACAGGTGGGAGTTGATATCTCATTATGGCTTTGATTTGCATTTCCCTGTTGATAAGTGGTAGAGAGTACCAAACAGTTGCCTATTTGTTAGTCTTCTTTGGAAAACTGTCTATTCAGTTCTGAACTGGTTGTTTGGAGTTTTTTTGTCAGTTTGTCTGTTTTTTGTTTTTACTAGTGCCTTGTAGGAGTATATTTTGGATATTAATCCCTTATCAGATATGTGATTTGCAAATATGTTCTCCATTCTGTAGGTGACCTCTTCATCTTGTTGATGGTTTCTTTTGCTATGCAGGAGCTTTTAAGTTTGATTTTCAGGGGCCCTGGCAGTCAGCTAAGTCTCTCAGTTTTGAAGAAATGTTTCAGATGTGAAAGTTGCTATGAAGGAAATTAATGTTCTTATCATAACAACACTAAAATGGTAAATATCTGGGGTAAAGAATGTGCTAACTAACCTTGTTTTCATAAACATTTTGTAATATATACATGTACTAACACATTATACTGTACACCTTAAATTTACACATGTCAATTATATCTTAATAATGCTGGGGAGAAAGCTGACAAACAAGACAAAACAATCCATTTCTCTGTTTTTGTTTGCAACAAGGTACAGCTACCTTCAGAATAATGTCTGTTGTTTTGTCCACCACTTTTCCCAAAGTACTAATGGAATTGGATGATAGCCAGAAAAAAGGACATAGAATGGTGTGGTCAGAAAAGAATGCTCTATGTGACAAGCTGAAATGTAAGTCTAACTCATCTCATTTTCTACTCATATGAGAACATTTTAACATTTTAAAATTAGGTAATTTTCAGTGTTTTTATCATTTAAATTCAACCCCCTAAAAAAGAAACTTTTCATAAATCAGACATACATCAATTACTACATTCTAAAACCTTTTTAATGTTTTATTTATTTTTGAAAGAGAGAGAGACAGAATCCAAAAGAGAATCCAAAACAGTCTCCAGACTCTAGCTGTCAACACAGAGCCCGACGTGGGGCTCAAACCCACGGACTGTGAGATCATGACCTGAGCCGAAGTTGGACGCTCAACTGACTGCGCCACCCAGGCGCCCCATTAATTACTTCATTCTAATAATTAAATGGTATAAAAATTTCTTCATCAATTTAACAATGTAAAATCTTATAGTGTGACTGTAAGACTATTGAATCATTAAGTATTAGAGATAATCAGAAAGCCACATATATCTTCTTTACAATATTTATGACTATAATAGAGCCTTTACTCAGTTTTGGAAGTGGAATACTCACCATTAAGCCTGGCAAACCATTCTTTGGACAACTCTATTCATCAGAAATTTTGCCTTAAACTGCATTATATTTCTCTATAACATCTACTGATTGATTTTAGTTCTATTTTCTAGGATTCCATAGAAATTCTATTCCATGTAAAAGTTCAATTCATCAATTCTTCTTCACATGATATAATTTCCATCTGTAGTTTACCTTTTCTGGATGTATCCTAGTTTATTAATGTCCCTATTACTGTGAGGCAACCAGGACTGGATGTCTTCCATATGCTTATACTACGATGAAATCAAGCAGGTTTTTGTGACTAGATCACGATCTATATTTTTGGGTATGTTACTGTTTGAAATGCCTATTATATATCAAATGGGCAGATAAGAAAGTTGCTTGTTATGCACATCTAGTGTTTGTAAAAAAAAAAAAAAGGCCTGGGTTTAGGTATAAATTTAGAAATAATAGTTATCTAGTGACCTGAAGATTTCCATCTGAGAAATTTTCAACATCGCTCCACCAGAGTCATTTGGTGACCATTTCCCATATCCAGTGCTTTTCAGAACAGCCATCAGCCCTAGGCCTAAATATTTGCCAAGAATTTCAAATTATCTTCCAAAGCTTATTTTAAAAATATAATAGAAATGAGCAATGTCAAAGGAGAATGAAAAAACTCCATTTGGGCTGAGCATTTCATAATGTATATAAATGTTAAATCACAAATCACTATGTTGTGACCCAAAACTAATACAATACTGAATGTCAACTATACTTCAATTATACATGAATAAGTAAATAAATCACATTTAGCAATAAAAGATATAAAATATAGAATATATAGATATATGAATAGAACAAATTGGCACACTGGAAAACCAGATGGAGGAGGAAGAAGTAGAGGAAAAAAAACAGAAAATTTAAAAGAAAAGCTAAGAGATAGGGAGAGGGAAATAAAAATTTGATCTGATATTAATATCAATATTATTAATATATAATATTAAGAATCTCAGAATGGCAAAGAAAAATGGACTGGAAGAAGTATTTGAAAGCACAATGGAGATACATTTCCTTGAATTAAAAAAAAAAAGATGAATGACTGAAAATCTCACATCTAGACATATTAAAGTAAAATGAAAGGAGATCAAATAAAAAAAAAGTTAAGTTTATTTATTTTGAGAGAGACGAGAGAGCGCAAGCAGGGCAGGGGCAGAGAGAGAGAGAGAGAGAGAGAGAGAGAGAGAGAGAGAGAGAGAATCCCAACTAGGCTCTGTGCTATCAGCACAGAATCCGACTTGGGGATCGATATCACTAACCATGAGATCATGACCTGAGCCAAAATCAAGAGTTGGATGTTGAACCAACTGAGCCACCCAGGCACCCCTAAAACAAAAAAATTCTTAAGGGAGAGAAGAGATGAAGTTTCAAAAAGAGTATATCACATAGTAATAAGAATCAGAATGACACAACATTTTCAATATTTAAATCTGAGATGACATCTTATTAATAAAATATATAGCCTATAACCTGGCAAGAAATTACTTTATAACTTCTTCACATGTAAAGGCCTTTTCAGTTTCAGATGACTGCTTTTATTGACAATCAAAAGCTTTTCAGGCAAACAACATTAATTATAGCTAATACTGACTAAGCATTTACTATAAATGTTGTATGACATGTATTATCTTTTTAATCTGTGAAACTACCCTAAGACAGTGTATTAGGCAGAACTGTATAATGGCCCACAAGATTCCCAGTCTCCAACGTACACGCCCTGTATATCCCTTCCCTGGAACTCATGAAAATGATGGAAAAGGTCACTCCCTTGATTAGAAAAATATAGTGGCCTTCTCCTACTGCTCCTGAACTTTAAAAGTTCCCTTTTCTGCTCTGTAGGCAAGAAGTAGAGATTTCTATTGCAACTCACTTTCTCTGCACCACAGTGCTCACTTCCGGGGTTGGGGCTGTCTTGAGTTCAGGTCAGGGAATTCCAGCGGGGAAAACGGTAATCTCACCAGTTCGGTTGTCTTTAAATTCTAATACTCTTCTTTCATCCGCCTATTGATGATTACTTTTCAGAGACCCCAAATGGCTATCTCATGCACTCTGGCCAGATATTTTGGGTTGTGTTCGGTGGGAGAAAAATGTTGCCATGCATTTACAGCACCGTACATCTTTCCCGAAATAGGAATGCTTCCAAGGACTGGTCCAGTAAACTGCCTTTTATTAGTTTTTATTAAAACTACCCTATGACTAGGTTTTATTAAAAGTTCCTCATGTACTTCAGAACTGTGCCAATTATGTCATTGTTGTATGATATGTTCTGTCACACGTACATATCGACACACAAACACAAATGTGTTGTGTAGAACCTTTATCTTAGTGAAATGATACTAATATGGTTTATTCCTCATATTCTATTAACTAGTGAGAGTTAAAATTGGGTAAAATCTCTGCAATGAATTTGTCTATACACACACACACACACGCATGCACAAACACAGACAAATGCCATAGATTTCATAGACATCTTTAAGTCATTAAAGAGTGAAATAGCATGGGATTAAGGATGATTCAAACAACGCAGAAGATAGAACTGCAGACAGAGAAGTATTCATGTTAAGAGAAAATTACATGGAAAGAAGCATTTATAGTGGCTAGAAGAAAGAACACCTGAATAGATTACTAATTTAAATATGAAATTTCCAATACCTTTACATCAATAAAACCATGGGTACTATACTGTCTACTAGGCTGAAATCATTTGTATTTCTTTTTTTTTTAATTTTTTAATGTTTTATTTATTTTTGAGAGAGAGGGAGACAGAGTGCGAGCGGGGAAAGGGCAGAGAGAGAGGGAGGCACAGAATCCGAAGCAGGCTCCAGGCTCCGAGCTGACAGCACAGAGCCCAACGTGGGGCTCGAACTCACAAACCGAGAGATCATGACCTGAGCTGAAATCGATGCTTAACCAACTGAGCCACCCAGGCGCCCCAAAGCATTTGTATTTCTATTGGAGAAAATTCATTTGCACTACTGTTGGACAAGAATTTTTTGCAATGCTATCATAAGACAAAACTCATTTGCATCTCTACTGGATCTTTTATAGGTATAACTATCAATCATTTAAAAACTATACATTATTTCAAAGAAAAGCAAATCAATCAAAGTTACACACCCTAGAGAGTCAGATAAACCCTTGGGGAATATTCTATATAACACCTCGCATAATACTGATAAGTTAGACAATAATCATTTTTGCCTATTTCCAAGTTTTCTACAATCTTCCCTAAACACCTCCTTTCAAGTCGTAAATAATCTCCAGAAAGTATTCTTGGTCCCCAAAGGGTTGATTTCATGGTGCTTTCACAGCAAGAATTGTTAATCAACATAAATACAATCTTGTAGGCTCATCAGCAAATCGAAAGTCCTTTGTTATTAAGCTACTACTAAGTCAAGAAAATTAATTTCTGTAAATCAAAAAGAAAAAGGTCTTCATATATCAATTAGAAAACGGAATATTACAAATACCACAATATTCTCATACAAATAACGCCACACTTTGAATTTTCTCACCAGTTCATGTGGTCCTACATAATTATAATTCCATTGGATTGTGGAACAGTAATGTTTCCATTAGCTTATACATGTTGAAACTACATATTGTACATAAATAAAGGACTGTGTCATCTTCCAGTGGATCCACTACTTCTTTATCATCACACAGCATCCCTCTAGCTCTAATAACGCATCTTGCTTTAAACTTGACTTTGCCTGATTAATAGTGCTCTTTTTTCATAAGGTTTATATAGAACACTTTTGGCATACTTATACTTTCAACCATTTGAATTATTGTATTTAAAGTAAGTCTATTTTAAGCAGGTTTTTTTTTCAATCCTATGTGACTGTTTTAGGCTCTTACTTGGTAAACATCATCCACAGAAATTTAATGCGATTACTAATGTAGTTGACTTTATACTTCTCATCTATTTACTTTTTATTTGAACCACCTTTATGTAACTTTTTCTTTCATACTTCTTTGTGAGCTCATGAAATGTTTTTATTAGTCAATTTAACTCCCTGATCAACTTGTTAGTTCATTCTTTGTTTTATTCTTCTTCAGATTTACACTAGAAATAAAAAAAATTAAAGATTCTTAAAAATTTACTACTTTTTACCATTTCACTGATACTGCTAGACTACTCTAGTTATAGTTAGCCCTACTGCTGTTTTTTATTGACAAAAATTTTAATGTTTGTTTATTTTTGAGAGAGAGAGTCAGAGACAGAGAGAGAGACATGGAGAGAGGGAGACACAGAATCCAAAGCAGACTCCAGGCTCTGAGCTGTCAGCAAAGAATCTGACGCAGGGCTCAAAATCACAAACCATGAGATCATTACCTGAGCAAAATCGGGCGCTTAACCAACTGACCCACCCAGGTGTCCCATAACCCTATTGCTCTTTGAATGATTGTTATCATGTATTTTTTGTTCTACACATATTTTAAACTTTATGAGCTATTTTTATATCAGTATTCACTGAAGTTTACCTATTCTGTTATTCTTCATTTACCATCATATTTCTACGTATATATCTGAGATCTCTTTCCTTTGGCCTAAGGTCCTCTATGTGGTACTTCTTTTGGCATCAATCTATTGTCAGTAAAATCCTGAAAATGTCTATATTTGACCTTGACTTGGAAAATATTTTTCTAGTCTATAGCTGGCAGAGATTTTCCTTCAGTGCATTAAGATGTCATTCATTATCTCCTGGCTAATGGTTTCTATTTATTTATTTATTTATTTATTTATTTATTTATTTTTACATTTATTTATTTTTGAGACAGAGAGAGACAGAGCATAAAATGGGGGAGGGTCAGAGAGAGAGGGAGACACAGAATCTGAAACAGGCTCCAGACTCTGAGCTGTCAGCACAGAGCCTGACGCGGGGCTCGAACTCACAGAAAATGGTTTCTATTTAGAAGTCACCTGTCAGTACTGGGACAAGAAGACTGGACTGACCATGACATACTCACAGAGATGGGAGGAGGGAAAGTGGAAACATGCAAGTCCTCTTATGTTCTAGGCGCAAAACTCACACACCCTACCTCAGCCTCAATGCAAGAAACTGTAAAATCACACAAAATAAAAAAGGTGTGATTGCCAGAAAAGGTAAAGAATTTTGGGCAATAATGTAATCCACCACAACTACATTCTAATTTCTCTCTTCGTCTGGTCTAATCTGTGAAACCCATATATTAAGAAACTAATTCTGTTGATTTGATTTTTAATCCTTTTTTTCCATTTGATTCTTATTATTAAAGATATATTTCCTTAATGAAATTCTCATTTTTGGTAACATTTTTCCCCAAAGATATTAATCATAGATATTTTAAAACTGATGAACACTTGTTCACCATTGGGATCTTTTTCTCTAGTCTTTTCTTTTTACTCTTGGACTTGATCTTTTATTCCCATCTCTCCTAATGACCAGGAACTTTTAATCCTTCACTTGACACCATACATCAAAAATGGCAGATGCAGTGGATATTAGTTACTTTCAGAAAGGTTCTTCTCTTTTTCAGAAAAGTAAGGAAGGACTGATTACCTTGATCAAATCAGGGAATGAAATAATTTGAGGCTATCTGCTGTGACCTTACTTATAGGACTCAGCACTTAAGGTGACACAACTCAAAGCCTAGAGCCTCTGCCAGTGTCTCGTCATTCACCTCAGCAGGAAGAAGAGGATTGGGTCTGCAATCCAATTCTCACCTCCCAGCACCAGGAATAGGAGCCTGCTACTTGTGCACTGCCCCTATCCCTGCGGAATTCACATTCCAGTGTATGACAGAATCTTCTTATACCAGGTAAATGTATCTACAACGGACAGCTTTCTCTGGCCATGGAATTGTGTTAAGCTGATACATACACATAGCAAAAAGATACAGCAAATTGTGGTATAAAAACATCATTAGTGCTTATTCATAGAAAAGTGAACCAAAATCCTAATACATGTTTATATTTGCCTCAGTTTGCCCTTTTTGAAACATCAACTCCTTGACATTTACCACGTTTTTCAGTATAATCTTTTCCATGTTTACTTATTTTTGAGAGAGAGAAAGAGACAGAGCACGAGAGGGGTGGAGGCAGAAAGAGAGGGAGACACAGAATCCGAAGCAGGCTCCAGGCTCTGAGCTGTCAGCACAGAGCCTGATGTGAAGTTCAAACTCAAACTGTTAGATCATGACCTGAGCTGAAGTCGGACGTTTCACCAACTGAGCCACCCAGGTGCCCCTATACAGTATAATCTTTAATTGAAATTTTTATTGACATAATTATAGATTCACTTGCTGTTGTAAGAAATAATACAGGGAAAGGCCTTCTACATTTTGCTCAGTTTGCCCTCAAAGTAATATTTTGCAAACTATGGTATAAGACTCTAGAGATTAACATTTATCCTACTCATTTTTCCCTGATTTTACTTGTACTCATTTATGTATTAAGTTCCACACAATTTTATCACATGTGTAGCTTCATACATCCAGCGCCAGTCAACATACTGAATATTTCCAACATTACAAGCATTCCTGGTGATTCCATTTAAAATTCATATCTCCCTCTCTCCCACCCATGCTTCATCTCCCACCACAGTCCTACTCCTAGGCATCCATTGGCTTGTTCTCCATTCCTAAATATTGTCATTTAAAAATATTAACTAAATAGTATCATACAATATGTAACTTACTGTGACTGGCTTTTTATCACTCAGCAAAATTTCTGATTCACCCAGAGTGTTACATGAATCAATAGTTTGGTCCTTTTTATTGCTGAGAAGTATTGATTACATGAGATATATGTACCACGGGTTGCTTGACTATTCTGCTGACAGATGACTGCATTTTGGGGCTATTACAAATAAAGGTGCTGTGAACATTTGTGTACAGGTGTGTAAACGTTAAGTTTTCATTTCTTGGGGATAAATGTCCAAGAGTACAATGGCTATAGTATTAAAATTCCGTATTTAGTTTTATAAGAAACTAACGCATTATCTTCCCAAGAAACTCTCCATCTTATATCGCCATAAGCAAGGTAAGAGTGATCCACTTTCTCCATACCCTTGAATGCATTTGGTAAATGACGTTTTTTTTTTTTTTTATTTTAGCCGTTCTCATTAATTAGTGTAGTATAAACCTACTGATATTTAATTGTGCTTTTAATTTTCATTTCCCTGATAGTTAATGATTTTGAACCTCTCTTAATATGTCCATTTGGCAAGTTTATCTCATTGCTTCATGTCTTTGCCAATTTTCTAATCAGCATGTTTGGTTCCTTTAAGGCTGTATACTGAGACTTCCTCATATATTCCACATAGAAGTCTCTTCTTGGAAATGTGATTTATAAATATATTTTCCCAGTGTATAGTTTCTATTTTAATCTTGATATGGGCCATTGCAGGGCAAGTTTATAATATTAATGAACTCCAATTTATCATGCTTTCCTTTAATAAATCAGGCCTTTGGTGTCAAGTCTAAGAATCCTTTGCTCAGCCCTACATCCTGAAGACTGTTCTCTTATTTTTTTCAAGAATTTGTGTAGCTCTCAGTTTACATTTTGGTATATGCTTCATTTAGAGTTGACTTTTGTGCAAGGTGTAAGGTTTGGGTTCTGCTGCATTGTTTGCCTATATATATGTTCAGTTGTTGCACTACCATTTGCTGAAAAGACTACCCTTTTCCAATGAAATACTTTTGCCCCATTGTAAAAAATCAGTCAAATATATTTTTGTGGATCTATTTCTGGGTCCATCAATCCTATACTCTCTCGATTGCTGTACTATGTAATAAGACAATATAAGAAAGAGTAATTTCTATGATTATTATACTTAATGTAGTAAGACAATATGAGAAAGAGTAATTCTTCCCTCTTTATTTTTCTTTGTCTAATTTTATTAGCTATTCTATGGCCTGTACCCTTCCATATAAATTTTAGAATAAGCTTGCCTATATCTACAAAATGTCTTCCAAGGATTTTGATAGGAATTTCATTGTACCTATAATCAATTTGGAAAGAATTAGTGTAGTTGTTATGATGAATCTTCCAATCCATGAATATCTCTCCATTTATTCAGGTCTTCCTTGATATCTTTCATCATTTTATAATTTTCAGCATGCAGATCCTGCGCATGTTTTATTAAATGTATACTCAATTTCATTTTCTCTCCTTCTCTTCGAAGCAACTATAAATAGTACTGTTTTTAATTTGAATTTCCAGATATTCATTGACAACGTATAAAGATATACTATTAGAGTGTTTTCTTTATCAAGTTGAGGAAATTCCCCTCTATACCAAACTTGCTGGGAGAGTTCTTTGTATCTTTTTTTTCAGATTCTTTTAATTAAGAGCAACATGTTACAAAACAGGCCAGCAGGTTCATCAGAGAGAACACAAGAAAAAGAGATAATAAAAGCCTACCTGAGTTTGAGAAAAAATAACAACGAGCCCCCCAACTACCAAACTACTCAGGCCTAAATTTAATTGGATCAGAACTGTGGAGCAATTAATGCCCTGGGGTACCGCTGAACACAACAGAGGAATCAGGGGCAAATTAGGGCTGACTAGCAGATGGTTGTGATACCAAATGTAGCACAGAGCTTAACAGAGAGATCAGGGAGGGAGACAATCAAAGAGAACAATGTTAAACCTCATGGGGAGTGTGCCCATGCCAAAGGCTACACCCTTTGAGGAATATCGCCACAGGCTTCCCATTGCAGAATAGACTTCACTAAAATAGTCTAGTAAAGTCAAATAAATAAACACACAACAAAGGAAAATCAGTAACGAAAGCTGACACAATAAATATCCTAAAATGTACAGCATTCAACAAGAACAACAAAGTACAAAACATGTAAAGAAACAGAAAAGTGTAACCCATACACAGAATAAAAAACAGGAAATAAAAGCTGCTTATGAGAGGGCTCAGATATTGGTTTTAACGAAAATATCAGAGACGTTATTATAAATATAAGCAAATAGCTAAAGAAGGCCATGGTGAAAGAGGTAAAAAAAAAAGATGTGATGACAATTTTTCATGAAATAAAGACTACCAAAAGATAGAAATTATATAAAAAGAATATAATGGCAATTCTAAAGTTAAAAATAAAATAAATGAAAATTTCACCAACAAAGTTCAACAGTAGATTTGAACAACAAAAAAATAATACAAAATAAAAAACGAACTCCCAACATGTAGTTCAATAGATATTATGCGATGTTAAGTACAGAGAGAAAATAATGAAGGAAAATGGAAGGAACTTCAGAAAAATGTAGAATATTATTAAGTATACCAACACAAGTATGATGGGTTACCAGAAAGACAGGAGAGAGAAAGCAGCAGAAAAAAATATTTGAAGAATAATGGCTGAAAACTTCCCAAATTTGATGAAATACGTTTATATATATATGTATATATATATATATATACATACACACCCAAGAAGTGTATATATATACACACACACACACCCAAGAAGTTAAATAAACTCCAAGGGGGATAAACACAAAGAGAATCTCAATAGGAAACATTACAGTAAACATTCTGAAAGACAGAGACAAAAGTCTTGAAAGCAGCAAGAGAAATATGTGTTGGAATAAGGGATCTTAATAAGATTAACATATGACTTCATATCCAAAACAATGGAGGCTGTAAGACAGTGGGATGCCAAGTTTAGAATACTTAAAGGAAAAAATAGTCAACCAAGAATCTTGTATCTAGTCAACTTTTTTTTTAATGAAGGCAAAATAGACATTTTTAGATACATGAAAACGTAGAGAGGATGTTGCTAGCAGACCCACTTTACTAGAAATACTAAAGTAATTTCTTCAGGTTAAAAGAAATTGACTCCAGCCAGCAATTCAAATGAAAAAACAAAAAGCACCAGTAAAGGGAATTATGTACATAAGTATATATAAAATACAGTATAGCTAAATATTTCTCCTGTCTTAAGTGATTTAAAAAGCAGTTGTATAAGACTATATATATAATTATAATGTTATGCCTATAACTTATGGAAATGTAATTTACTTGACAATACAAGAAAATGGGTGAAAATCTGTATTGGAGTAAGAAAACGATATCAGATGGTAACTCGAATCCTCAAGAATAAAGAGAACCAGAAATAAGAAGGTTAATATAAGAAACTCTATAAGCATACACTTGTTCTCCTTTCATGGCTCAGCTTTTTTAAGAGACAAAATTATATAAAGTAATAACTATAACAACATATTGGGTTTGTAACATACACGAATGATATAATAGGCATAATAATTATAGCAGAAAAGGAGGGAATATGGAATAGAGCCATGTAACAGGAGAATTTCTATACCTCACTGGAATTAAGTTAATTCAAATCTGAGGTAGGTCTGGCAAGTTAAGGTATATATGGTAAGCCCTAAAACAACAACTCAAAAATAAAAAATTTACTGACAAAACAATTAAAGGAATCAAAATGCTACGAAAGAAAATAGTGACTTAATGCAAAAGAAAACAGTAAAGGAGAAACAGAGGAACAAAAATGGTGAGACATACAAAAAAACAGTAACTGAAATGGTAGACATAAATTCAATACATCACAACCTTAAATATCCATTCAAAAGGCAGAGATTGCAGGCACCTGGGTGGCTCATTCAGTTAAGTGCCCAACTTCAGCTCAGGTCATGATCTCCTGGTTCATGAGTTTGAGCCTGTGCTGACAGCTCAGAACCTGGAGCCTGCTTCGGATTCTGTGTTTCCCTCTCTCTCTGCCCCTTCCCCACTCATGCTCTGTCTCTGTCTCTCAAAAATAAATCAGTGTTAACAACATTTTAAAGAAAAAAAAAAAGGCAGAGATTGCAAGGCTTTCTCTGGTGGCTCAGTGGGTTCAGCATTTGACCCTTGGTTTTGGCTCAGGTCACGATCTCACAGCTTCATGGGTCCAAGCCCCATATCAGGCTCTGCACTGGCACCATGGAGCCTACTTGGGTTTCTCTCTCTCTCCCTCTCTCTCTTCTCCTCCCCAACTTGCAATGCCTGTGTCTCTCTGAAAATAAATAAATAAACTTAAAAAAAAGAGGCAGAGATTGTGAGACTGGATTTGAAAAACAAAAATATACAAAACAAACTGTGACTCTGACTACATGCTGCCTACATGAGATACACTGTAGATCAAACAAATATAAAAGGTTGAAAGTAAAAACAAAAATAGGAAAAGACGTATCATGCAAAAAACAATTACACAGGAGCTGAATGGATATACTAAATAATCGACAAACAGCAAAGAAATAATATCTTGTTACATGGCTTACTAACAAGAGAAACTTCTGTGTGGGAAAAATATTCCAAGAATTATTTTATATACCAAGCAATGCTTCTAAATCACTACAACACATCTCTTTTGACACTGGTCACCACTATAATCAAATACTATTAGATGAAATGCAGGAGAACAGGTGTTCCCTAAATTTCAATTTGATAGAGACTTTCATATTGGTATTCCTAAAATAGAACAAAGGAAAAAGTGAGCCAGAGACTTCATAATCCTCAACATTCTAGCTTAAAGGGAAGGATAGCAGAAGAACACTTCATTAGACGTTTAATAAAAATAGGCTACACAGTATGTGTGGTGACTTGGATTAGTTTTCAGCAACTAAAACTATGGCTCCCTTTGGCCGTGACTGGAATATATTTTCCCACCATGTATACTGGGTGCGGCCTCTCTGACTTGCTTTGGCCAATGTAGTATATGGATCGAGATTTAAAAGTATTTTCCCTGTTTATCTGGTCTTATGTGATCCACTCTTAGGAGACCACTTCCTCAGGACCCACTACCTCTTCATCTGGGCACCAGAATGAACATGCACGGAGTAGACACAAACCCAAGCCATAGTCTTAAACTTGAATCAGAGACATCCAGTGGAGCTAAACCTAAATCAGATGTACTACAGTGTAACTGCAGACTCAGAATATATAAATATAAAAATAAGTGCATATTACAAGCTGAGAAAGAGAAGTAAAAATCAAGTTGATAAAAACTGAGAAGAAACTGAGGGTTGTTGGGGGGTGGGAGAGAGGGGAAAGTGGGTGATGGGCATTGAGGAGGGCACCTGTTGGGATGAGCACTGGGTGTTGTATGGAAACCAATTTGACAATAAATTTCATATTAAAAAAAAATCAAGTTGAAAAGGAAAACGAAAGAAAGCACAGATTAAAGCTTAGAGGAGAGAAAAAGCATAATACTTTCAAAGAATTGAAGGAATTATAGTATTACTAGATTGTGGAACTCAGAGGAAAGTCTGGTAAGATGTGGCTAAACACATAGACAGGACTAACTTTTGCAGCTGCTTAGAAGCCATTTTAAGCAGTTTGAACTTGATCATAGGGTTATGAGATGCCTTTGAAGGTTTTAGAAGTAGGTATAAACTGATTCAATTTGCATATTAGAAATATAATACTGGTTACAGCATGATATATACAATCAATGTAATATAATGATTGAAGGAAAACAATATTTAGGACAAGAAAAATAGGTGCTGCCTTTAATGGAGTCACTGGACATTTCAAAGAAAAAATTGGAATACTGTCAATGCAATTAGTTGAATGTGTGTGTTGTATGTCTGTACACTAAAGAATAGATTGAGGGCAACAATCCAAGCCCAAGTCTGTGGCTCAAGCAAAAGGGGGTGGGTGTCTGAGACAAGAAGCAATGGATAATAAGATGTACGAGATATACTGGAACATACATGCAATGCCTGAACTGGTAACACTGATATATAAATAATCTGTACATAAGTGACCATTGAAACTATATGGTAAATGAAACCAAAACAGAAGATTTGTTGTCTAAGAGCAGAATATCTCAAATGTCACCCTAAGGAACACAGGGATCTAAGGGATGATAGAAGGAAATACTTAAAAAATAAATAAAATTGGGTGAGAAAGGAGGAAGGAAAATTAGGAGAATGTAGTGCCATGGAAAGAAAGAAGAGACAGTGTTCTAAAAACAGGATCAAATAATGCTGCTGACAGGTCAATTAAGACTGTAGCAAGAAGGGATACCTAGGTGGCTCAGTCGGTTAAGCATCAGACTTTGGCTCAGACCATGATCTCATGGTCCATGAGTTTGAGCCCTGTGTTGGGCCCTGTGCTGACAGCTCAGAGCCTGGAGCCTGCTTTGGATTCTGTGTCTCCCTCTCTCTCTACCCCTCCCCCACTTGCACTCTGTCTCTCTCGCACACACAAATAAATACACATTAAAAAAAAAAAAGACTGAAGCAAGAAGCTGAAAATTTAGGTCTATAAGTTTTCTATGTCCTATGCCTCAGTAGTTTCAAAGGAGCAATGTGAGTAGAAATCAGATCACGGTACAGTAAGAAATAACTTTTAAATTACAAATTGACAATGTGGATTGCAATAATACATTTCTTCCTAATATGTAGTATAGTGCCTCAACATACTAGGCATACAATTAATATTTATTGACTTGAATAAAAGTAAAGAAAGAAAAACAGACATTTTATTATTTCTTTCCCTTTTTTCAAGTTTTTATTTAAATTCCAGTTAGTTAACATACAGTGTCATATTACTTTCAGGTATATAATTTAGTGAATCAATACTTATATACAACACCCTGTGCTCATCACAAGAGCCCTCCTTAATCCCCATCACCTTTTTAACTCATCCTCCCACCGACCTCCCCTCCGGTCACCATCAGATTGTTGTCTATAGTTAAGACTTTGTTTCTTGGTTTTCTTCTCTTTTGAAAAACATTTCAATTCAGAAATACTCCTAGGAAAATATTTCCTCTCTTTGGTAGGCATTTTGAAATGCTTTGGATTATTTAAACAGATCTACCAAATTATGTGCAAAATAACAAAAAACTGAAGTTGAAACATCCTCTTTGGGAATAGGTCAATAGTGATCTTGAGGATGATAGTCTTATTAATTATTTTGGCTGGCAATTCAGAATATACAAAATTCCTTTTCTAAATGTCAGATTTAAAAAAATAAATAAAAATTATAATAAATACAACTTAGATTTAATTTTCAGAAAAATTCTTCACAGTCCAAGGCTTCAGCCAGATGATCATCAGAATTTTCTTTCTAAAATGCACATTTCATAATTAACTCTGCAAATACTTTATCATTTTGTTCCAAGAAAATTTTTCTGCCACATTTCCTCTGTACTAACAACCACACTTGTATACCCAACACCACCACCCTGATCACCGAACACCATCACTGTGCTATCATACAACCTGTTTTCCAACCATTAAAAATCAATGTGCTCCCTGATGAAAATTATTTAATCATAACTTTGAAAACCCATTCTTCTTATCTAGAATTCCCTCTCATGTAATATCCCTTTTCTGAACTCCTAGTTATCCTTCAAAATCTTGCTTCAACATAACTCTTACTAAGAACTTTTCCTGCTTTAATATCATCTCTGTAAAAATCACAGAGAAGGAAATATAATCTAGAACTCTTCAATTCATAAATATCTTTCACTTCCATATCAGTGACAAATGGCTGATACAACAAATGGCTCAGAGAACATTTTATGACCTAAACAAAACCAAAATATGCCCCTGGACTCTATATAAAGATACTAAGAGAGTCTTTTCCCTTTCATCTCTGGGATGGCTAAATTTGGATGCTATAAATGCAACTAAAATAGAATACAACACAGTCAACATACATTGTGAAACTCAGTCAATTCAATAATTATTTATATAACACAGTATAAAGGACGCCAAGGGATATAGTTTTATATATAGTATCGTCATCTACAAATAGTGAAAGCTTTACTTCTTCTTTGCCGATTTAGATGCCTTTTATTGCTGCGGCTTGGACATCCAATACTATGTTGGGTAACAGTGATGAAAGTAGACATCCTTGTCTTGCTCCTGACCTTAGGGGGAAAGCTCTCCGTTTTTTCCCATTAAGGATAAGGGTAGCTATGGGCTTTTCATGTATGGCCTTTATTATATTGAGGAACATTCCCTCTAAACCTACTTTGTTGAGAGTATTTCTCATGAATGGATGTTAAGAGATGCAGTTTTGGGAAATACAGTCAGAGGTGAAATTGGGTTCCTGGAAGTTCCCAAAGGCATTTGCTCTGGATGCCCTGTTTTCTAAGCCTACAATGTCCCTTGTTTTATTTTAAAGGTAATTTAAAGCTGTATTTTGATATCTACAACTGAAAGAATGCTTATTAATATATTCTGTGAACTACATAAGGGTAGAGACTACATTGTATCCTATTCTATTCACTAGCAAAATGTCTTATATATGATTGAAACTTAGAAATGGCTTGAAAGTGTAGCCAAAATTTTATACAAATGTTCAACAGCTGCCATTTCTGTAAGTACTACTTTATAAGTTTTTCACTTATAAAGTTAAATAAATTTTTATAAGTTTTTCACTGACTCAAAACACAGAAGCTACTTTAATAAGCAACAACCATTACTATGTCTTTTTATTTTGTTCATTATACAGTTCATAACATATAGAGTTCTATTATCATACAAGTAAGGTTCATCCTTTAATAACAAGATTAGACTCAAGTTGGACCTAAATGAAGTATTTTTCTACTTTCCTGCATATCATTAAAAACTTCTCCTTATTCAAGTATTACCTTTTAAATTGATCTGTTCAATCTATTCAAATATATGTGCAAACATTACTACTTAAAGTGCTTAAAAGAATTGTGATGGAAAAAACTGCCACATAAAATTATGAAAATACTATTGATATTAATTCATGCAAAATCTATGTGAAATGTTTGGCTTACATGAAAAGATATTTTGTTATGCAAACAACAAATAATTAAATATTAAACTCTTCATACATCTTTTATGTTTTAGCATGTAAGAATTCAAAGAATTAAATTGCAGACAGAAAGGCTAAAGTAACCTGAAGTGCTTTCTTTTAACTATATTCACAATGTTCTCTCCCTATACAGTAACCCTATTGATACAAGTATTAAAATAAATTAAGTAAAAGTGATCATAAAAGTTAAGTGTTACTTTATCTCAAAAACAATGTTTGCTTGTTAGAAATATCACTGATACAATTCTGTGAAAAGAAAACAGTGATATTTATTTTTAGAAATTTCTTGGTATCTCATGGTTATATGGATATTTTTCAATAGAAATTAGTTTTTTTGCACTTTTTTTATTTCAGCCACTTTTCAAAATAACTGCTTCCATTGAGTGTAGTTTGTAAATATTTATGAACAATTTTATCTATGGATTGTAAATTTTCTCATAACTTGCAGCTTGGAATCCACAGTAGTATGTACTTTTGAAATCTAAAATACATAGACGTATGTCTACAACCTGACTATCATTTACCTACAGTTACTTGGAAGCTTAAATCTAAGCTACTAAATAAAACATATTACAAACAAAAACATAAAACCACATATACAGTAACTATATATAGTCATAGTAATATATATAGTTATATATGTTGTATATATAGTGACTATATAGAATTATAGTAACATATATAGTTACTATATATGTGGTTCACTCATTTGGTGAACAAACCTATGGACAGCATATTTATTCATATTTACATAATTTATTCATAATTTATTCATAATTACATGTAGAATATCTACCTCCTTCCAAAATGGAGGGAATAAATTTATCCTTCTGCAAAAACAACAAGTAAAATAGATAAAACATATGAAACGATATCAAGCAGTGTAGGACAGTAATTCCTGAGTGGAGAAAAAAAATGAGGTGAGCATTTAAATGTCACAGATTATTGTGATTTTGAGGCTGCATCAAAAGGACAGTGAACACATGTGTATCCCAGAAATTTTCTGGAGTTGAGGAGATAAAACTGACAATCTGCAGAGGCCAAGGTAGCTAGAGTTTATAGGAAAGTATACTAAAGAAGACAGAACTTCCTAGAGTGCTATGGAGATTTTCTGAGGATCCCCTTGAGTCGTCAGGTGAACATTACTTACTGACAAAGAAACTATCCAACATTGGGGAAAAATCCATCTGAAAGGAACAGAGAAAATAATTCTCAAAA
The DNA here is from genome assembly GCF_023721935.1 of Panthera uncia. Classification (NCBI taxonomy): domain Eukaryota; kingdom Metazoa; phylum Chordata; class Mammalia; order Carnivora; family Felidae; genus Panthera; species Panthera uncia. Next base: position 69,916,285 of record NC_064818.1, on the reverse strand, counting down.
CTCACACAGAGTTGGGAATATTTCATGGTCCTGAGAGTCAGAGTGGAAAACCTTATAATTCATACATCATAAAATACAGTACCCAAAAGAACAGAGCCTCAGTAATGAAAAATTAACACCAGGTTAAGTGCTGCTTTGTTCCTACCTAACAAAACAAAAGTAAGCCTTGTAAAGACATTTTTTACAAGAAAATTAGCTCCATCCCAAAACAAAGCTAAAATTTATTTAACAAAATAGATACATACCTACCACCCAAAAAGGTAAAATTCAGAATGTTTCGTATTTAATCAAAATATGACCCATAAGGAGCAGGAAAATAAAACAACAGAAAAGAAACTCAGAAGAGATACAAATTATAGAATTTGTAGATAATTTATAGAAGAGTTATAATAACCATATTCCATATATTAAAGAAGGCAGAAAAAGAACAGAGTATGTTAAATAGAGGCATGGAAGATATTTTCTAAAAAACCTTATCAGAATTCTCAAGCTAAAAAAATATAATATCTGAGATGAAATATACACTGAATGTGATTAATATGAAATTGGACACTATAAAAAAGATTAATAAATTTCAATTACAGGAAAAGAAAATATCCCAAATGAAACACAAAGAGAAAAAAAAGAATGAATAAAAAACAGAAACAGAGCATTAGGAAGCCAAGGAACAATTTCAAGCAGTCTGATATACATACAACTGCAATTCCCAAAGGAGAAGAAAGGCGTAGCGGAAAAAAACAATTGAGAAATATGGTTTTCCAAATCTGGTGATGAGTATAATTTTATTTGTATATAAAGTTCAGTAAAACCCATCCACAAGAAACAAGAAGAAACCAAACTTCTGTACACCATTATCAAATTGGCCAAAAAGAGTGAAAAAGAGAAAAAAAAATGCAGAGAGAGGAAAAAAAACCATCACATACAAAGAATAAGGTTAAGAGCAGATTTCTCATTAAGAACAATGCAAGCCAATGGACACTGGAGAAACATCTTTGAAAGGAAAGAAAGAAAAAAGCTACAGTTTAGAATTCTTCAACCCCCCCCCAAAAGTGAAATAAAGACATTTTCAGAATACACAATGATATAATTCATTGTCAGCAGATCTACACGGAGTGTGTAAGTCCTTGAGCCCCTTAGACAGTAGGAAAATGATACTAGATAGAAATCAGATTCTACAAAAAGGAAAGAGGAAAGATAAATTTTTTATTGTTTTTTTAATTGTTTTTAATGTTTATTTTTGAGAGAGAGGGCACACACACGCACAAAAGGGGGAGGGGCAGAAAGAGAGGAGGACAGAGGATCCAAAATGGGCTCTGTGACCACAGTGAGCCCAAAGCAGGGTTTGAGCTCAGGAACTGAGAGATCGTGACCTGAGCTGAAGTTGGATGCTCACACGACTGAGCCACCCAGGCACCCCTTAAGTTTAATACATTAAAAAAATTGAGTGATGTAACACTACCTGTAAGTAAACAATGAAAAATTTAAGAAGTACAGTAAAACCTTGGATTGTAAGTAACTTGTTTTGCAAGTGCTCCGCAAGACACACAAACATTTCTAATAAATTTCAACTTGATAAATGAGCGATGTCTTGCAATATGAATAGTACGTGATGCCAAACATCATATGATCATAACTATGCCAATGGTTATGAAATCTGCTTTGATACATGAGTGCTTTGGATTACAAGCATGTTTCTGAAATGAATTATGCTCACAAACCAAGGTTTTACAGTATATGAATAAAATAACACAATATGGAACTGTAGCTATAAGCCAACAGAATAAAATGAAATCATAAAAAAATGCTCAATTTAAAAAGGCAGAAAAAGAACAAGGAATAAAGACCAAAAGAAAAATAATAAACAAACAATAAGATTTAAATCAAGATATAAATATAAGTATGTCACATGTACATGGTTTAAGATTGGATAAACTCCATGCTGTCTAAAAGATACCCACTTTAAATATAAGAGCAAAAATAGATTAAAATAAAAGGATGAAAAATGATACAGCATGCTATAGCTTACTAGAGAGGGAGTCAAGAGGGAGGAATAGTAGGACGATGCTATGCTTAATTCATCCCTTGAACACAGCTAGATAAATATCAAATCATTCTGAACACCCAAGATATCGATCTTAGGACTAAGAAAAAAAATGGAAGTATGAGATGCGAAGATGTGATCTGGGGCCCACAAGAATCGTGTGTGCTATGGAGGAGAAGGAGCCCTGATCACAGAGAGAGGAGAGAGGGCGAGAGACAGCAGAGTACAGGGGACTGCACAACAAAAATACTTTCCCAAAACCACCGACCAGGAAAACAAGAGGAGCTAATTATCATGCATTTTTAAAACCAGTGAAACTCAAAGACTGAAGTTTTAGAAGCCCATGCCATGGCCGGTGTGGAGCCTGACAGGCATAGCAGTGCTCCTGTGGAGGAGGGCAGAGGCCCTGGTGGGGACAGAGCAGTCTGAAGATCCCCTGGGTCACACCTGGAGAGATGGTTTCCCTTCCTGGACTGCATTTGGGAGAGGTAACACTAACTCTCAGAAGACAAAAGAGCCATTGGGCAATACTGCACTGCCCCATTCCTTAGCATAGGAGAAGAGACACCTGCTGAGGGCTGTTAGCCTGGACACCAGCCTGGTCTGACCCTTCCCCCGAGGAACAGTGTGGGTCACCAACACACCAGATCCCTAGAATTTGGAGTTGGAAACTCAGCCAGTGTGGCTGTGGTAAACACACGTGCACTGCACTGCTGGGCAGGCAGACAGCCGAACACAGGGTGAAAGCGGGAATCTAAGGGAGGCATGGGACACATGAGGGGAGACTGTTCATTGTTCTGAGGACTTCCTGGACAGTGGCAGATGCAAACTCCCCTTTCCAATGACGAGCACACAGGCTGGCGACATTTTTCTCCCTTGCCCATTAGTACAAACTGACTTTAGTGAGCAGAACAGTGCCCACAGCAGAGGCCTAAGCTGCTTAGCCCAAGTTCCACCCTGCTGTGCTCTGCAGGTACGTCTATACTAGGACAAGTGTGCCTGAGAGCCAGAAAAGAAGTGGGTCCCTGCCCCAGAAGACCCGCAAAAACCTCCTGTGTGGACCAAGTCTACTGACCATAGAGTGCTACAAAGCTTCAGCTCTAGTGGAAATACAATCAGGCCTATTTTAAAAAGCAGACTAATAGACACCTAGTTAAAATTCAACACACTGGTCAAGGTCCAAACATTCCCCACTCCAGACAAAGAGAAACTCTGCAGAGGACTGGCCTAACCGAAAGAGCAGCCAAAACACAACAGCAGAGCACACACAGCATACACCACAAACTTCCTGAAGCACCAGACCTGGAAAGCATATGACCTAATAAAGTCATTACTCTCAGAAACAAAAAACATATGAGGCTTTCCTGACACAAAGAAGACAGAGACCTAGACAAAACGCCAAGATGGAGGAATTCATCCTAAAAGAAAGAACAAGAAAAGGTCACAGCCAGGAATCTAATTGAAATAATAGATGTAAGTAATATCCCTGATCAAGAATTTATTTTTTTATTATTTTTTTGAAATGTTTATTTTTGAGAGAGAAAGAGCACCAGTGGAGGAGGGGCAGAGGGAGGTAGAGAGAGAATCTGAAGCAGGCTTTGCACTGTCAGCGCAAAGCCTGACTTGGGGTTCGAATGAACAAATCATGAGATCATGACCTAAGCTGAAGTCAAACACTCAACCAACTGAGCAATCCAGGTTCCCCCTGATCAGGAATTTAAAACAACAATCATAAGGATCCTAGTTGGACTTAAGAAAAGCATAGAAGACATCAGGCAGTCCCTTATGCAGAGATAAAAGACCTAACAGCTAGTCTTGCTGAAAATAAAAAATGTTGTAACCAAGAGGCAAAACCAATTGGTTCTAATGAACACAAGGGCAGAAGAAGCAGAAGAATTTATAAATATCATAGAAGGTAAAATTATAGAAAATAATGAAGCTGAAAAGAAGAGGGAAAGAAAAATATTGGATCACAAAAGTAGACATAGGGAACTCAACAACTCCATAAAGCATAATAACATTCATATCATATGAGTCTCAGAGAAAAAGAGAAGGGGAAAGGGGGCAGAAGGTTTATTTGAGCAGTACAAAAAGACTGAGATCATACCATGCATATTTTCAGACTCCAACGCTCTGAAATTTGAAGTCAACCAGAAAAAATCCTGCTTGATATTCTCTCTCCCTCTCTCTCTGCCCCCCACCCCACTCTCTTGTCTCTCTTTCTTTCTCTCTCTCTCTCAAAATAATAAACTTAAAAAAAAGGAAATTAGACAGTTTTCACCTTAAGAAACAAGAAAAGACGAACAATTTACTCAAAGTAAGCAAAAGAAAGGGAATAAAGAGTAGAAATTAATGAAATTAAAAAAAATAGAGAAAATAAATGAAACCATCTGTTCCCTTAAGAAAAAAAATCAATGAAAGTGACAACTCTCTAGCCATACTGACAAAGGGGAAAAAAATAGAGAGAGGAGAAACAAATTATGAATATCAGAAATGAGAGTGATGACATCACTAAATAACATGTGAATATTATTAATCTTTTGCCAATAAATTCTACAAATTAAATCAAATGGGAGAAATACAACTGGGAGACACAAATCGATAGAGCTCACTCCAAAATAAATAACCAGAAAAGCTCTAAATCTATTAAAGAAATTGGATTTTTAGTTAAAACCTTCCCACAAAGAAAGGTGTATTAGTCCAAATACATTGTGTTGAATTCTACCACAAATTTAAGAAAAAATAATAATAATAACAATTACACACAGATATTTCAGTAAATTACAGAGGAAGTAATATTTCCCATTCATTTTATAAGACCAGCAGTACAATGATACAAAGTCAAACAACATTACAAGAATAGAAAGCTATAGACTAATAGCCCTCATAAATATAGGTATAAAAATTCTTAACAAAATTTTAAAAAAGTAAATACAATGATGCATGACAAAATAAATGAGCAAGCGGAGCTTATCCCTATATAACAAGATTGATTAAACATTCAAAAGTGGATTGGATTCAAAAGTGGATTTCAATTCTATTAGCAAATATATACTAAATAAAATAATCTTACTATTTTATATTTAATAATTAAAGTTTACTATAGTCCCAAAAAACACACATACTCATATGCTTTAATATGACATATTCCTCAGAACTAATGCAATGACTTTAATCATAGAGTAGGAATTCAGCTCTACTCATTTTGACCATCACAACTGGACTCTAAATTTTATTATTTAGGGAGAATGGAATATTTCAACTTTATTACACATTCAGGTTTGGCTCCTAGAATATATTACTAGTATGTTCTCAAATGAAAATCCAATTTAAAAAGTTAATATTTAGTCATTAAATATTCATTAAAATTCTATAGTAACTATGTAATTTGCTTAAAAATGAAATAATTAGATAACCAAGACATGAAGAACATAAAAAAAAATTTTAAATGTAACAATTGTATCAATTTTAATTACTACTTAATAAGGTTAATAGATGAGCCCTTTGGTTGCCTTTGAACATAATTTCAATTGGCCAAGGGAAATCTGATTCATATTTCTGTATAAACCTTAGAAAATATAATGATATATCTAACATCATCAATGTCAAAATTTTTTAAAACTATATGGAAATATTTCCAGCATTTTTGGACTATAACAGTGTTGAAATAAATCACCATACAATGAAGAAATAAGTTTATCAAATAATTCCCATTACTGAGTAGTAATTTATAATATTTCTTGAATAGTTAAGTAATTTCCTTAATTTAGATGTTAAATTAGCCTTAAAAGTAAAGACAATTTTCTCATAAATATATGACTTTTAAAAATACTGTGTTCCCACAAATCACATAGAAAATAATATTAAAAAATAATAATAATCCAGTTAAGAAATGGGCAGAAGACATGAGTAGATATTTTTCCAAAGAAGACATACAAATGGCCAACACACACATGAAAAGTTGTTCAACATCATTCATCATCAGGGATATATAAGTTAAAACCGTGATGAGATAACCTCCTCACACCTGTCAGAATGGCTAAAATTAACAACACAGGAAACAACAAATGTTGGTTAGGATGCAGAGAAAGGGGGAACCCATTAACACTGTTGGTGGGAATGCAAACTAATGCAGCCAATCTGGAGAAAAATATGGAGGCTCCTCAAATAGTTAAAAATAGAACTGCCCTATGATACATCAATTCACTACTGGTATTTATCAAAAGGATACAAAAGTACCGATTCAAAGGGACACATGTACTCTGATGTTTATAGCAGCATTTTCAATAATAGCCAAAGTATGGAAAGAGCCCAAATGTCCATCAACTGATGAATGGATAAATAAGATGTAGTATATATGCATGTATGTACGTACACACACACACACACACACACACACACACACAGGAATATTACTCAACCATCAAAATGAAAGAAATCTTGCTATTTGCAACAACATGGATGGCGCTAGAGTGTATTATGCTAAGCAAAGTCAGTCAGTCAGAGAAAAGATAAATACCATATTATTTCACTCATGTGGAATATAATAGATGAAAAGATGTACATGGGTGGGGGAGAAGAAAGAGAGAGGCAGACCATAAAACAGACTCTTAACTATACAGAACTGAGGGTTGATGGAGGGAGGTGGGTGGGCTACATGAGTGATGGGTATTAAGGAGGGCACTCGTGACGAATCACTAGATTCTACTCCTGAAGCCAATATTATACTGTATATCAACTAACTAGAATTTGAATAAAAACTTGAAACCTAAAACTAAAACCCGTACAAACATTTTCAGTCACAGATCATAAACTGTCATTAATATAAAAGGGGAAAGAATAATCTATAATTTTTTTTGAGAGAAGAATATGTGTGGATGTGTGCATGTATGTGAACAGGGGAGGGACAGAGGGAGAGGGAGAGAGAGAATCTTAAGCAGGTTCCACACCCAGCACAGAGCCTGACATGGGGCTCGATCTCACCACCATGAAATCATGACCTGAGCTGAAATCAGGAGTTGGACACTTAACCAACTGAGTTACCCAGGTACACCATGTAAATTTTAAAAGATTTTAAAACATAATAACCTAGCACAGAGCTTGATATGTATGAGATATTCCAAAAAATAATCTGAATTCCATCTAATCAAATAACCAACCATAAAAGAATGAGTATATGAACAAATTCCAACATTACAACATACAGGCTTTTCTTTCATAAAAGCATAAATTAAGAGCACAAACCCTGAATATTTCAAGATAGAAAGAACTTCCTAAATGTTTTCCTAGCAATAAATCTAAAGCCTTTTGCAGCCTATCACTAAACACAATAAAAACTGAAATATACAAAGTGAAAGATAAAAAGATAGAAAGAAATATGTACATATATAGCATTAAGAAATCAATAGTGAGGCAGTGAATCTTAAAGAACTGTTAAGTTGCTTACCTTAAATTTTTAATGAAAGTTTAAATAATGTTCAGTATATAATAAAGCAAAAATGAGATTCTAAACACAGCAAATAATTTTAAGTAGAGTTGTAGGAAGAGAGTATCTAACCCTCAGGTGAAATACACAATTAATCAAAAAACCCAATCTAATTATTTCAAGTTTTGATGCATTTTTTTAAATGTTTATTCATTTATGAGAGAGAGAGAGAAAAGAGTGTGAGGGGGGAGGGGCAGAGACAGAGGGAGACACAGAGTCCGCAGCAGGCTCCAGGCTCTGAGTTGTCAGCACAGAGCACCACACACGGCTTGAACCCATGAACCCATTAGATCATGACTTGAGCTGAAGTCGGACGCTTAACCGACTGAGCCACCGAGGCGACCCTTGATGCATTTGTAGAATATGATTTCACTGAAAAATTTGTACACCGATTGATTCAATATCATAAGTATGAATTATTTTTATAAACATTCAACGTACCCTTTTTTATCAAGGGTACATACATTTTTCATGTTTTTCGAGAAATAAAAATCTTATCCATATCATTACTTTGAACAAAAGTAGCACTGTTTTTGTAAAAAAAAAAATTCAATGGTCATTATGTTAAATACTATTAACACTTACCTGTATTTTAATAGGCCAGGAAAAGTTGCTGACATACACATAGAATGTAATGTTAGGATTGCTTCTGAAGTTAAATTTTTCATAGGAAAAACTATCTCTGTATTCCTTTATATTAGTCTTGGACACTATAGGAGTCTCCTCCCCAGATATTGTTCCAGCTAAAATGTAAATAATAAAATCAAACTGTAAATTTTCATATTAGGAAAAAAGGATATTTTAACTTAAAAATAGATATTTACTTAATTTTTATAACTACACTTATAAAAACAATTATCAAAATAAACTTCTTTAGTATTTACAGTGACAAAGGAGAAATAAGATTAATCATAAATGTAATGGAAACAGTATAAAATTATTTTTTTAAATGATACCACTGATTAAGTAAGTGCTATGGACTAGGCACTGGTGAAGAAACTTTCTATTCTTCTCTGATAACAATTTTACCCCCAAGGTATTCCATCTCTTTTTTCAAATTTAAACCTGAGCCTCAGAAAGATTAAAACACTTGCCTTAATTTTCTAGCTACTGAATTGGTAAATTTCTCTTTGGAACTCACGTATCCATTAGCCCCAGACACTGAATTCTTTCTATTCACTACTCCACAGAGCCTCTCAAAACAAATCAGGACATATTTCACATGTCTCAATCCAATTAAAACATAGAAAAGAAATCAATTTATTTGTCTTAACCACAAATTGAACCATCACTACTTTGAATAAATTGAAACGAGGCTATAATTTAAAACATGAGATAAATGTTCAAATTAGTTAAACACATATTGCATACTCAATAAATATTTACTGAAATTAACCAAATGGAACAAAGCATTTCCAACAATCTTACCAAGCCCTCTACTTTAACAAACGGTAAAAATATTTAGAATTAGTATACTGGGCAACTGAATTAATTTCTAACTCATCACCTATTCCAAAAGCACCTGGGTTGCTGTTTTAAAAAGCAGGTTTCATGAACCCATCTCCCAATCTGATAAATCAAAATTTCCGAGATTTGGTTTTGGGAATCTGAAAGTTACAAGTAATTTCTTGCATGATAAAATCATCATTCTAATCTAATTGTAGAGGTTTTGTATATTTTTGTTGACAGATTTTAGAACACTTCTGGAGTCAGTTTATTATGCCAAAGTAATTTTCAAATTAGTAATACAAGTTTTCATGAATTCTTAATGAAGCTCACAGTTCCAAGATTTTACTATAAGGTGGACACCATTGTAGCAAAATGTGTATATATTTGCCCAAACTTCTCATTTTTTTAACACATGTAATATAGGTTCTAGAATTGCAAAGACTATCTCACTCTTGAATTCTATGTCTCCATGATTCTACATATTAAAAGAGCATAATGACCTAAGAATACATATATTTTCTTTCTTTCTGTTTTTAGTAGGCTCCGTGAACAGTGTGGAGCCATAGTATGAGGCTAGAACTCACGACCCTGAGATCAAGAGCCCAAGAGCTGAATGCCCAACTGTCTGGACACCCGGCACCCCAGAATCCACATGTTTTCTTTACAGAGGATTCCAACACATTGTGCAACAGTATAGCTTTGATACAGAAAATAAAAATCAATAGAATTTCTTAGTATGTAAATACAAAAAAAAGTGAGCATACTTTTTCATAATCCAACAGACAGTTTGTATTTCATCTTGGTTCTATTTTTTAAAAGTCTAAATTTTCAAGTTCTAAAACTTATTACAGAAGACATATTAAGGAGAGGGTTTTTTTTTTAACCCTTTCTCAGCACCAAAGCTGACAAAGGTGTTGGTATATTTCTAAGTTTGAAAGGAATAAAAACCTATTAATTTATCAACATGCACAGAATTTGTCTTATATCAATATTAAGGTTAATAATTAAATTTATAGCTTTATGATAGTGAGTCAAATAATTGAAATCACAGTCCCAATCATTAAAGAAGTACTCTATCTTAATTAAAATCATAGCAATTCATAACAATGTCTTTTTAAAAAATTAAGTGGTGTATAATATTTGTTACCCATCTAATTTAATTGAATAAGGGACAAAGTTAAAATAATGAAACTTTATTAATAATGCTACTTATTACTTGTACCTGAACCAGCACAATTATTATGACATATATATTTTAATTTCAATTTTTTGAATTAACAAAAAAAAGATCATGTTAGAACATCTTCCATATACAAACAAATGTAAAAGATGTGACAACAAAATTCTCTTACCTGTTGAACCAACTGACCATGTAATGTTGAGATTAAAGTTGTTTGATGCATTAATCGAAATATCCAAATTTTTGTTTGACTACCAAGAAAGAAAATATTAGGGTTACAAAAATCAAACTACACTAAATAACGTTTTATGTTTTAATTATGCCCATGCTACAATTCACAGACCGGATACATTTTGTCAGTATTCAACCAAGTGTAGATGTCAATTACACCATTTTAATGAAAAAATATAGGTGATAAATTCAAAGGTAGTTTAAAGTTTCCATTTATCTTCTCTACTATAATCTAGCCTTCTGTCTGTAAGCCAGGGGAGCTGTAATTCATTGTTTGTATTTTGATTCTCTTGCTTACCTGTAGTTAATATGTAAACGGTACAGGTTTTAATTAGTCCAAAGTAATTTTACACCAATGTAAGATTGTTGTTTTATTGAAAAACTTTTTGTTAGGTATTTATTGTATTACTACACATTGGTTTTTTACACTTTTTTTGTTTATTTTCTTTTTGAAAGAGAGAGAGACAGAGTGTGAGTGGGGTAGGAGCAGAGAGAGAGGGAGACACAAAATCTGAAACAGGCTCCAGGCTCTGAGCTGTCAGCACAGAGCCTGTCATGGGGCTAGAACTCATGAGCCATGAGATCATGACCTGAGCCAAGGTCGGACACTCAACCAGCTGAGCCACCCAGGCGTCCCTTATACACACCTTTTGTAGTGAAAAAAACAAAAAACAAAAAAACATAAATTACATAAACTAGAACTCTCAGGTAAAAATGGATTAAATTAAATCTGTTGTCAAAATGTAGGAAATGAATCAATAATTAAGGCATCTATTTATTATTATATTTTATTTAGGATAAGTAGGAAGCCCTGACCACATATTAATTTCACTAACTGTTCCAAGTTGAGTATATCTTTAACTATGAATTATATTTATAAAATTACGTATAATGATATTACAAGCATTCTTAGAGGCAACTCTCATGCTTAGTTTAGCATCCTACAGTTTCAAAGAAAATGTGTCTGAGCTATTGGCTTCAACTAGACAAGACAGTAGATATAAAACAGAAAGCTGTGACATTTGGAACCAGTTGATATTTTCAGGAAACTGAAAAAGGAGAGGATGGTCAAGAGAGAAGCAAACTAAAATTATGCCTAATCTGGACCTACACATGTGATACTATGGATAATATTGTGGAAAAATGGTATTCACATTCCAGATGTTCCAAGTATAATAAAATTTCTCATGTCTTCAAAGAAGTACGTAAGTTTGTAATCACTATTAAACATTCAAGAGGCCAATGGTAAAAAATGAAATTCTGATGCACACTACAACATGGCTGAACCTTGGAAACATTAGGCTAAGTGAAATAAGCCAGACACAAAAGGACAGATATTGTATGGTTGTACATGTGAGGTACTTAGAATATACAAATTCAGAGACAGAAAGTAGAATAAAGGGGCTGTGGCCAAGGGAAGAAATGAGGAATTATTGCTTAATGGATACAGAAATTCTGTTTGGAATGATAAAAAAAAATTGATGATAGATAGTGGTGATGGGTTGCACAACACTGTAATTGTACTTAATGCCACCGAATGGCATACCTAAAAATGATTAAAATTATAAATTTTATTTTATGTATATTTTACAATGAAAAAGAAGTCAATGGTGATTAAGGTGCATTTATAAAATCTTTCTTATTACAGTGAACAATGGGGTTTCTGACATTTCTAATGTCTTGGTTAAAAAAAACACAATATAAGTAAAAAGAGGGTTATACTTAAAACATTATACTTTAAAATTCTTATTTAAAAGTCAAAACGTTAAATGTATTCCAAAGAATATAGACACTTCTTAAAATCTAAAGAATAAGGCATAACATTAAATGAACTGTTCTACTTTTTGAGACGAGACCCTACTTTACTGTAAAAGAAAAATTTAAGAAATTATATTATTTGTTGGCAAGTCCAATAAAATACTTTAGAGAAGCTAGCAAATGGCAAGATATATTTTGAGGATTCATCTATTTAAAAAAAACTATTAAAATATATGATATGGACTTAAAAGATATATTAAGATATAATTAAAAACAGCAAAAGAAAGTGACATTAGTAAGATGGTGAAATAGGAAGTCACAGCCCTTATCCTCCATAAAAACACTGATTTAACAATGTTGTATGGGCCAAAATAACTTTATGAAAGAATCAAAAGCTAGTTAAAAAGTTCCAGTACCAAAGATTAATATAAAATGAAGAATAGCCACCTTATAATCAGTAAGAAGAACAATTTCACTTTACCCATTTCAGCCTCTGCCCCAAGGCGGCACTCAGCATTATAGAGAACACCTTGGCTTTGACTTCTCCCACAGGGAAGAGAGAGAATGTAGCATATATCCAACATCCCTGGCCTTTCATTGCACTGCCTAAAGGATCTGTTTCTGATTTACCTCACCCAGAGCACTAAGAGAACAAGCATAGTTTGGACATCTGATAGTAGCTAAAAATAAAGAAAGTAAGTGGGTGGCTTACTGCTGCTGGCATGGCTCCTCAAGATTAGGAGAAGGTGCACAACCTTGAGACGTCTCCTCCAGGAAGGAAGAGAATGGAATGTGCATCCAACACCATGAATTTTCTGTGTACCGCCCAAGGGGAAAAAGGCAGGCAGCTCACTACAGCCAGAATTGCTCTGTGAAACTGAGAGAAGGCGTGTAACCCTAAGACTACTCCGCTTCGAAGAAAAGGAAAAGTTGTGGAACATGATTAATCACAGAAAAGGTTTCTGATGCTCCCAGTATCTTCTAGCTGGGCTAACTGATGGTCTTTCCCTTTGAAGCCAGTCAATAAAGACTGGGAAAAGTAGTTGTTTCTTCAAAAGCACAGACACCAGTGCAAAGCTACAAGGGAAATTAAGTATGGGAGAAATATGACATAACCAAAGGAACAAAATAAATCTCCAGTAACTGACCCTAAAGAAATGGAGATCTAGAATTGTCTGCCAAATGATTCAAAATAATTGTATTAAAGAAGTAATAAGGAAGGAATAAGAGACCAAAGAAAGATAATCAAATGAAACCAAGGAAACAATATATGAACAAAATGTCAATGCAACAGACAGGGACAGAACTATAAAAAGGAACCACAGAAATTCTGGAGCAGAAGAATACAATAAATTAACTGAAAAATTCAATATATAGTTTTAATGACAAACTTGACCAAGTAGAAGAAAGAATCCATGAGCTCAAATCATCTGAAGTTAACTAGCCAAAGGAACAAAAAGAAAAGAGAAAGAAAAAGAGTGAAGAAAGCCTAATGGACTTATGGAATACAATCAAGCAAAAAAAATTATATATATATATATATATATATATATAATTATAGATCTCATACATATATAATATAACTAACATATATATATATAT